>NW_015542365.1:657124-657604 GCF_001515605.1 Sinocyclocheilus anshuiensis | reverse complement strand
TTAATTTTTAATTTTGTAGGGTGCCACAAGTTTGTTAAAATTTCCAAAGGGTGCCACGACTAAAAAAAAAACACTAGAACACTGGATTAAGGGATCTAAAATATGGTCATGCAGAATAAGCCACTAATAAACGGCCAATATGCTAGTAATATGCATGCTAATAAGCAAGTTAAGAGTGAGAATCGGTCCTAAATTCTCTGTGTGGACATTTCATCTGTTCTGCACAATGTTAGTAAAACCAGCTTTTTGAAGATGCTGATTTCATTTTCCAGCAGGATTTGGCACCTGCCCACACTGCCAAAAGCGTTGGTTGTTGGTTAAATGACCATGGTGTTGGTGTGCTTGACTGGCCAGCAAACTCACCAGACCTGAAGAGAATCTATGGGGTATTGTCAAGAGGAAAATGCACCAAAAAATGCAGATGAGCTGAAGGCCACTGTCGGCCAAACCTGGGCTTCCATACCACCTCAGCAGTGCCAC
>NW_015542365.1:656432-656900 GCF_001515605.1 Sinocyclocheilus anshuiensis | reverse complement strand
GCCAAAATCATCACAATTAAAAGAACCAAAGACTTAAACTACTTCAGTCTGTGTGCATTGAATTTATTTAATACACGATTTTCACAATTTTAGTTGAATTACTGAAATAAATTAACTTTTCCATGACATTCTAATTTATTGAGATGCACCTGTATAGAAGTTTAATATCAGTTTAATATCAGTTGATATCAGTTCAATATCAAGACATTCCATGTTCCAAAGTTTCAATCTTTTTTTAAATAGTTTATGAAGTTATTTTGCTATCTTTGTTGAGTCCAATTTAAAATTTTTGACTTCATTAGGCTGGTTATTATTATTGTTGCTGCCAGAAATCAAACTTTTTTGTATTGTTTTAAATAGTATGTTATTTCTGTTATATAGTTGTATTTAACATTCCACATGTGAACATATAGGCTACTAGGTTTTTAGACAAACTGATGAAGACAGCAAACACACCGTAGGCCTACG
>NW_015542365.1:654974-656327 GCF_001515605.1 Sinocyclocheilus anshuiensis | reverse complement strand
CATGGACTACATTTCCCATACACCCCATACCTGGGACTGATTACTGGCACAGGTGTTTCCCCTTAGCTTCCCTATTTAAGCAGCTCCCAGACTCTCAGTGTTTGCGAAGTCTTGTATTGCCCCGGCTACATTTCTGAGCGTTTACCCTGTTTTGAGATCTCTTGTGTATTACCTTGGACTGTTACTACTAGTGTGATTCTCTGCCGCCTGCCCCGACCCTTGCTCTGCCTCAGTTTACTCTCCTGGATTATCCCTGCTGTTCGTGACGCCGTTGTTTGATTACTGCCTGTTTAACTCTGCCTTTGATCTATCAGCTCACCACCGAGGTTTCTGCCTAGGCCTCCATGTTAGCGTCTCATCAGCAGCAGCTGCAACGACTCACCTCGCTCACGGAGGAGATGGTGAGGACGCTACAAGCCCTTCGCGTCACCATGCCTGAGCCCAGCATTCCTCCATCCGTTCCGTCACAAGCGGTTCCCAGTCCCAGTCACTCGTCGACCAGCCCACGTCTGGCTTTCCCCGAGAAGTTTGACGGCTCACCGGAAAGATGTAAGGGCTTTCTATTACAATGCTCCATGTTTGTAAATCAACAACCGCAGTTATACCCCACCGACGATAGTCGGGTTTCATTTGTTTGCTCTCTGTTAACTGGACGAGCTCTGGACTGGGCCACTGCTGCTTGGGAAGGGAGATAGCTGTCATTTCAATCATTTGACTGCTTTCTGAGACGTTTTCGAGCATTCAGCGGGCGGAAAGGAGCCTGGCGAACAGTTACTCGCTCTGCGACAGGGACGAAGCACGGCTGCGGATTATGCTCTCTCATTCCACACTCTCGCAGCACAGTCAGGATGGGAGTACGAACCACTTAAACTGCTGTATCGCAAGGGACTCACGGTCGAGTTACAGTCAGAGCTCGCCTGCCGTGATGAGGGGAGGACCCTCGAACAGTTCATTGAGCTCTCCATCCGCATTGATAATTTAATGCGGGCACGACGTGCCCCTCGCCCATTTCCTGTGTATTCTCCAGCGGCCACAGCTTCCGTTGAATCGGAACCCATGCAGATTGGTTTCACTCACCTCACCGATGAGGAACGAGAGAGAAGAATGCGGAATCGTCTCCGTCTCTACATATGAGAGCCTCCTGTCCTACCCGACCTGCCGCTCGAAGTTATGCTACGGTGAGTGCCACTCCTGATTCCATTAACTGTTTAGAAGTTCCCATTGCTCTAACATTTAATGATAAGTACACTGAGACCATAGCATTGATAGATTTGGGGGCTGCGGGGAATTTCATTGACATAAGATTTGCTAATACTCATAACTTCCCACTTGTTCCATGTGAATCCCGGGGGG
>NW_015542365.1:610219-654911 GCF_001515605.1 Sinocyclocheilus anshuiensis | reverse complement strand
GCTGTTGTTTGATTACTGTCTGTTTAACTCTGCCTTTGATTTAAATAAAAGCTGCAAATGGATCTGCACGCCTCTGACTCCCCGTTACAGTAGGCCTACTAAGTTAATTAACCATGGGTATGCACATTTAACCAGGAGTGTTAAATGTGAAGTTTGCTTTGCAAAAATTAAACTATTTCTAACCCAAAACATAATGTCCCAGATTTGAGCATGATATAAGATTTTGATTTATTGTTTTGGCTTCATTATGGAAATAATTTTTGCAAAATTGCAAAAAGTGTCCTACATTAGCCTATAGGCCTAGCCTAATCCACCCCACTTAAAAATGAATAGCATACTAAAACCTAAAATTAAAGATTTAGGCTATTAGACATTCATTATTGTCCTTAAATACATTTATACTCTTTATGGATGATAGTTTTTATTCATTGGAAATAAACGGCTGTATACATGTAGGCTACTTACACCATGTAAAGATGTTCAAGTCAGTCTACACTTTCATTTAGTTGACAATGTATAAAATACATCAACTCTTTTTAAACAACTATAAATCTCGGTGGGATTAAATGGGTTAATAAAAAAAGAAGTTTCACAAGATTGTTGACTGATATTTTGTGTGGTCCCGCCCTCATTCTTAAAGCCTTAAATCATCGTGTGTGTGTTTTTTATGAATGAAAGGATCCAGCCCGCTGATGGTGGACTGATTCCGGGAAAAAAGGCGTTTAGCTCTCTAGTCCGTCTAAACACGGGCCGTGCTGCGTTAACGTATGTCAGTCGAAACACCGAACCAGCGGTGAGATTCGTGGACTGATCCATATTTAGCTTCGTGTGAAAACAGCAAAGAAGAGAAATCAATACCAGGCAAGATTTTCTATTTTTTTTTCTCCTTTCGACATTTGTTTACACTAAGGAAACGGAGGGGTGTTAGCAAACCTGCTGTAACGTAACGTTAACGTACATGCACTCAGTGTTCGTTTTAACGCAATATCCACTACGGATACTGTTATGGTTTCGATTTTCTATTAAGATAATGTAGTCGTATTTTATAAATGTTTAATAGTATTAGTCTTCATGAGGGCGAACAGCGTGTTTTTATCACGATGTTAGGTGTAGCAACAAGCTAACGCGAATAAGGAAATTACGTTAACGTAGCTGCTTAACTTGGATGCTGTCGATTCAGACAGTTAAAATATATATTTGTATTAGCATAACCGTATATATTATGTTCAGAACTACTCAAAACGTGTAAACGTATGTTGTTTTCGATGAGAAACGACTATAGTCAGCGAAATAATGGTTTGGTTTGAACAAGTAATATCTTATGTAATAAACGGATTCTTACGTTGTTATAATCCTGATTTATATATAATTATATATTTGAAAGATTTGTATTAAACTGTCTCGTTGTAAGTAACGCAATACTTATGGAGCATGTCAACCTCAAGACGCTTCAGGGAAAACGACGTGTTGTTGTTGATGTTGTTTACTAAACCTGAGTTTTATTTATACCGTTTATGTGTACAGTAAGTGATAATATCTGTTGTCACTGAGTAACTGGGACGTTTATAAATACTGTAAAACACGAAATGCGAAAGGAAAGTAAGGAGCTGCTGTGAAGTCAGGAATGGAGGACTTGTGCTGAATCACTGTGACTCTGTGGAAAAGCTCAGTCGGTTATTTGAGGCAGCAGCTCGCGGATGATAGGCGCACTTAACACGCATGACGGGAAACTCATGGTCAGCAGCGTTCACTTCTGCTTCTGGACTTTGACCAGGTCCAGTCATGAGTTACTGTCAAGAAAAAAAAAAGTGCTACTCTTTGGATACGGGAAGCCTAGGTTTAGAAAGATGAAATAAGAACTGGAGGTTTATTGTCTTTAAATGGTCTTTAAAATCTGACCACACAAACCACATTATATATTTATAAACTTTTAGTTCCTGTCTTCTGTCTTCCTTATTCTGTGCTAAAACCCACCTTCCTTTACCAGCTATGACACAATACACCTGTTCATAGTGGTCAACCGATATTTTTTAATGGTTGATGCAGATATCTTAAACATGTATAATTTACATAGCCTATTTAAGTTAGAAATAATTCATTGGAAAGAAATGAATCCATCAAATAAAACGATTTATACTTCAGATAGAAATTGATTCTGTAATCCTGTTATAGTATTTTCCGGAGATAAAGAAATTGCTCAAATCTGTGCCGATAAGGCTGATAGCAAATCATCATAACTGCGCATCTCGCAATGCAGATCGTCGTTATTTCTGTTGTATTACATCATTCTCTGTTATTATGTCAGGGTTCTATGCCTTCTAGTGGAAGATGTCACTTGTTAAAATAATTGAATAACAAATTTGAGTCTGTGATATTTGTATTATGCTTTGACTGTTTTATAAAAGCAAGGCACTCAAAGATGTTGCAGTACTGTGAATATAGTCGTTTTGCCGTGCCAAGCCGAACAACGGCCTTTAGCTTTGACTACATTCACAATATCGTGACTTACTTTAATAACTTTAGTGACTTACTTCACAATTCCATGCACATTTTCACTTAATTGGTTTATTTGACATTTACAGGTTTCAGAGATACATAAATCCAGAGAATGACTTCAGACAGCAGAGCTAGTAAAGCCCTGAAGGTAAAGATCATTTTACTGAATACACTTTTGTGAATTTTGTCACACAGTTTTTTACAAAAATAGACTGTAAAAATGCTAGAGTAAAACCTGTTAATTGGTTAACTGTCTGTAAGTTACCTTACCATATGTGACCCTGGACCATAAAACCAATCTTAAGTCGCTGGGGTATATTTGTAGCAATAGCCAAAAATACATTGTATGGGTCAAAATTATTGATTTTTTCTTTTATGCCAAAAATCAGTGGCGGCAACAACAATACTACAGCGAGAATAAAAGTTACGCCTTCTTTCTTTGCGTGAACATTTGGGCGGCGTGACGTAGATATGTGGGGGCGTGTTAGAACGAGTTGTTTTAGGTAGGCGTGGTTAACTCTGAACTTTTATAAAGAATATCTCTTTGGATTTGAGACTTTAGTCTTTGCAACTTTACAGATCTTCTTTATGCACCAAGAGCTTGTAACACTCCAAAGAAAAAGGAAAAATTTAAATCTCATCATATGACCCCTTTAAGTAAAGATCATGTTCCATGAAGATATTTTGTAAATTTCCTACCATAAATCTATCAAAACTTCATTTTTGATTAGTAATATGCATTGCTAAGAACTTCATTTGGACAACTTTAAAGACGATTTTCTCAATATTTTGATTTTTTTGCTCCCTCAGATTCCAGATTTTCAAATAGTTGTATCTCGGCCAAATATTGTCCTATCCTAACAAACCATACATCAATGGAAAGCTTATTTATTCAGCTTTCCGATGAAGTATAAATCTCAATTTCGAAAAATTGACACTTAAGACTGGTTTTGTGGTCCAGGGTCACATATATGACAAGAAACTGTAAATGGTGTACCATCGTTTTGTGTAATTTTACTGTAAAATACTGTCAAATGTATGGTATATTTGCTGGTAAAAACTATGCATTGCCACCACTGATCTATAATAGAGGACATTATATAGATCAGTGATTGCCACATAATATACAGGGAAAAAAGACATTCCCAAAAGTCATCCCTGACATCAACATCACATGGTTATATTTGATTCTTTTCTTCTCTTCTCTTTTTTGTTATCAGTAATGTACATTAGGGTGTTTTTCTGTTATTTAGCAAGTGTTCATTGTATTATTTTAGTGTCTGATGGCATTTTGTTTTCGTGTATAGCCCTGTGAACTGTTTAAATAAGGAGTATTGGTCATGTTTTATGGACAGGCCACTTATGATGAACTGATTCATCATGTGGCTTTCTATTTTACCATCTCTATTATTATGGTGGTTGTCAGTACATTTAGGTAAATAGCATATTTTAGTAAAATAACATTATAGCACTTAAATTTACTGTTGTATGCTGAAAACTATACAGGCATCAATATTCTATCCGGTAATACCTGAAACATTTTACCATATTTTTTACAGTGAATTTTCTGGCAACCATAGTTGCCTTTTTTACAGTAAATGTAACATTTACCAAGAATATTTTTTACAATGCAAATAATGTTCCATTATTTCAGGTGAAGAGGGAATGCGGGGAGAACGTCCCAGTGCTGTCCGACAGTGAGCTCATGTCGCTGTCTGTGCGCGAGCTCAACACGCACTTACGCGGTTTGTCACGCGAGGAAGTGCAGAAGTTGAAGCAGAGGCGGCGCACGTTGAAAAACCGCGGCTACGCGGCGAGCTGTCGGGTAAAGCGCGTGTCCCAGCGTGAAGCCCTGGAGCAGCAGAAGAAGGAGCTGCAGCGGGAGGTGGAGCGGCTGGGGACCGAGAACGCAGGCATGCGGCGGGAGTTGGAAGGGCTGGGTGCCCGTCTCGCTGCCTTGCAGCGCTTTGCCAGAGGTTTGGAATCCGGAGGAGGCAGTCTGCTGGCCACCACACCCCGTCTGAACACAGCCTCCGTCATTACTATAGTGAAGTCACCGCAGCAGGTGCACACCCCTAGAGAGCAAGGAGCATCCTAGGACACCACGCTCGCATGGATACGCAGACACACATAGGTACACAGTATGATCGCACAGACAGACCATGTATACTCACATATACAGGAAGAAAAACAAGTACCAGTTGGGAATTACAGATTTACTTAAATATATATAACACACAGAGACTGTATATACGGTCTTATAAATGTCCGAGAATAATCTGTCCTGTTGTTGTGGCCTCGAATATCATGACAAGTGTATAAGTCTGCACAAGGCTATTGCTAATGATAGCTTTAATGCTATTTATGCCCATTACTGTGCTTTCTGGATGGTGATACATGTTTAAAAAAAAAAGTCCTAATAACTTGTCTTCAACATTTCGGAAGGTGGTTAGTTTTGCTGGATTATCTCCATGGTATTAATGAATCATGGGACTAGAGAACGTGCAGATCTATTGATACATGCCATTTATATATTTTAATGTTTGTATAAAAGACAAATGTTCAACAACAGACATAAAAGCTATTTTATTTGTGTTCGAAATAAGATGTTTGAAGGTAATTTGTGCTGTGATTGGTCTAAATACTACTTCTGATCGACTAGTTTGGGGTCATTGTTTTAATTATTGTGTATTTTTTTTGTAATGTTTACTTGTAACGAGTAAGTAGTTTAGTAATGGTAAGGTATACAGCCTTATTACCCGTAAATGGTTCAGTACGTGTGAGGGTCATATTTGTGCTAATATTAGAGCGACTTGTTTGTAGTGGTATTTTTGTATTTAAAACCAAGACCATATATATTATTTGCTATTTATGATTAAAACGTATCTGAATATTTTGGACAGCTGGAATATTAAAAAAATTCCATTAGAAGGAAAAGAGAGAAGAAGGGGAATCTGAGGAAGATGTGAAAATAGAGGACAAAGGGGAAGAGAGCAGCCAGAAGGAGAAGTGAGCACTTGCAGCTCACATGGGAGGGAAAAAAAAAGGAGGATAAGAAAGTGACAGAAGGAAAGTGAAAGACAAAAATAATATCACATGTACATCACATTAACCCGTGGTCGTCAGGATGACTTGCCGACTACAAGCCTGGTTTACTTCAGTAAACAGGGTGAAACTGTATGATCAAGTAATGATCGGCCATGTTAAACGTGGATATCTCTGGTGATTTTTTTTTATTAAGTGTAGTTAGCAATGTTATTTTCAGTACTGAGAATCTTACCTGGTAATATCATGTCCCTGACACTTGTGCTTCAGAACAATGTGCTGAATGTTTTGTAAGAGGGCAGAGCTAAAAACAACAACAACTGATGTTTGTATTTATTATGTGTATTTTTCTATGGTAAATTCATTGTCTATTTTATATCATTTAATTGAAATAAATGTTGTATATATTGTATATAGAAATGTGTGTATTCACTGAGTAAAAACTAATCGCACAAACGTTTACAGACAACATTCTTTAATGTTTCCTAGGCCAGAGCATCAAGGGAAAAAAATAGAAGCAAAATCTTTGACATAGTAATACATAATGCTCTGTTTAAAATAGCATGATAGTACAAAGAATGTCTTAGTGTAACTTCAAAATATGTTTTCGCAAAATATATATTTAAACGTAACAGCGATTCCTATGTTACTTTAAACCACTCTCTGAATATTAACATACAGAAATAACTGGCCAAAATGTTCTAGGATATTCGGACTTCTCCTAAATATACAAAACTGCTTAGTGCAAATTACAATAACGTCTATATTATTAAAATAAATCCTCCCCTTATAAAGAATACACTACAAAACACTAACATTATAAGCAGGTAACTATACATACTCGTACTTGGTTCCAGCTGCATTGTGTTTATACTGGCCTCTATTGTACCAATAAAAGTGTAGGACAGTTAATAAGTAACTCCAAAGATGCTATCTAACCAACCGCAAGCTTCAAGCTTGGTCTTTGAGGGCCTAGTGCTATCTGAGAAGGTAAAGCGCAAATGGCGGATGCTTCTGAAGAATGGGAGAGACTTTGGTGTGGCTCTCAAAGGATCAGTGATAACTGGCGGGTCCCATAAAGATAAAGGGTGTGAACTGTGAGATATGCCTCCCTCTAGTGGGACCGCTAGAAAAAATACCTATTAAAAAGACAGTTCAAAACAGACAATTTTGTCATCATTTACTCACCCACATGGTTGTTCAAACCTGTATGATCTACTTTCGGTGGAAAACAAAAGAAGATATTTTGAAATATGCCTTTGTGTTTCTTTACGAAAGGTTCAATGTTGATTTGGACTCCACTGACTTTCATTG
Source organism: Sinocyclocheilus anshuiensis (assembly GCF_001515605.1). NCBI lineage: Eukaryota > Metazoa > Chordata > Actinopteri > Cypriniformes > Cyprinidae > Sinocyclocheilus > Sinocyclocheilus anshuiensis. Next base: position 648,056 of record NW_015542365.1, on the reverse strand, counting down.
TATGAAGTTCAGAAACAATCCGATTTTTGTTTTTTTTGCGTGTTTCACAAAAGAAACACAGTTTTAGAATGACATGAAGGTGAATAAATGACGACAATTGTTATTTTTGGGTGAACTGTCCCTTTAAATTTTCAAATTCTACAAATTTCGCATTACCATCAGACAGACAACAGAATACGGATAAACTGATGGTACTTTACTGTTCTTTTTCAGTGAAAGTCTAGCATACACTAAGAAGCGTAGCCTAAATCTTATCTTTTAAACCGCTCAGCAAACCTAGATAGATGCTTTTTCTGCAGTGGTCCAGGATGGTCACACTTTTCTGAAAGCCTGTGCTAATCTGCAACAGGCAAGTAATGTTCCAGCTTTAGAATCCAGACCACCTTAATCTGTAATCTTATCGTGGACCATCAACCTCTCCCCGTCCCTTGATTCATCCGTCAAAACAACAACGGTGTGTTTGAACAGCTGGTATTCCCTCTACCGTCAGTGCGCTCTTTCATTCACCCCTGCACTTTAAATCACTGAGGAAGCTATAAACACTGTTGAAACAGAAGGAAAGGTGCACTTGAACTTGTAAATCAAAAACGGAAACATTCCCACCGAATGGGGGCCCTCCAATACACTGCTCTTTATAAATATGCTGGGATGTCCAAACACCCCCTATGTAAAACTACAACAAGCATAAAAAAATACATCAATTCAAATGCTGAAGTGTCAGACCATGTGGGTTTTCAAAATTTGGCTAAAAGTACAGATGAATGTATTATTTAAACCATTCAACATTATCAGATAAAAGCACATCAAGATTTTTCTTTAAAGACTGTTTCAACAACTAAGCAAGTATAAGCAGCTTAATTTCATGTTCTACTGCACTTGAACGTAACTACTTGCTTAAGATGGTCCTTTAATAACCTGTTCCTATGTTAACGTAACCTCATCATTACACTACCGTAGCAGTAAACGGTCCCTTACGGAGTACCTCTGCTCAGGACGACAGGTGAGCGAGTTAAAACTCATCATCGGAGCTAAGCAGCAGGGTTTTCTCATTGTCCCGGGCGCTCACGCAGCTGTGGTTGCGGGATATGGGCGGCGCGGTGACCCCCTGCTCCAAGGTGGACTGTTGGGTGTACTGTTGGTAGGCTGGGGAGAAATTGTGGATGGCATCCTGAACCATATCTCCAGGGTTCATGGTCTCCTTCAAGCTGCTGGAGATGCTCTTCATGGGGGCACAGCGACCTTGAGAAGAACAGAGAACTTAATTAGAGATGGATGATGGCATGAGGGAAGAGACGCTTCAGAGAAAGAGAGGAAAAACACAAGATCGACTTCGCATTTTTAGGTGAACTATCCCTTTAAGAGTTCACTGTCCCTACACTATCAAATAGAGAGGAGATGTGGTTTAAGATCAGGAACTGTAGCCTACCGTACTGTCCATATGTAGGAACAGGGCCTTTAGAGTGCAGCATTAAAAGGAGAAACAAAGAAAAGATGGAAAGGGGTGGAAGGGTGGATGTGTTGCATGGGATGAGCAAATAAAATGAAGAGAATTTGAAAGCAAGATGTGCAAAGATAAATGTGTAAAAAATGCATTGAAAGAACAAATAACAATGAATGGATTGAGGAATTAATAATTTGCAGAAGAAAAAAGAGAAAGTCAGCCATGACATCAGACCCATTATGATTGTGACAAAATGTTAAGAGAATGACTGTTCTTGAAATTTCAATAAACCATTCCTCGATTAGGGTAAAAAAAAAGAAAAAAAGTAAGGGGTCTGTAAGTTTTTTACTTTTGAAATACATACTTTTATTCAGCAAGGATCGATTAAATTAATCAACAGTGACATTAAAGCATTTATAATGTAAAAAAAATTATATTTCAAAAAAACTTTCTATTTATCAAAAGGTCCTGAAACAATTATTTCCACAAAAATATTAAGCAGCAAAACTGTTTTCAACAAATGATCATGTGACACTAAAGACTGGAGTAATGGCTGCTAAAAATTCATTTTCGCCATCATAGGAATAAATTGCATTTTAAAATATAATAAAATAGAAAAAAAAAAATTTAATTGTAATAATATTTCATAATACTGTTTTTACTGTTATTACTTAAAAAAAAAAATTAAATAAAAATTAAATAAATGCAGCCTTCTTTAAAAATCTTATCGACCCCAAACTTTTTAACTGTAGTGTAAACTACTTTTTTAACATTGTTTTAAATATAATGGAGGAAAAAACATGCCATTTGTTCATGAACAAAGAAACAAAGGTCTAAAGCTCACCAAGGGAATCCAGTCTTTTGTCCATGTAGACCTTGTAGGTAAACGCATGTCGCAGGGCCAAGGCGGCAAAGAACATCTCGATGCAAATGATGAAGTTCTGGTATCCAGCTGCAATGGTTCCCTCACCCACAGAAACCTCAGGAGAGCTAATCTGAGGAATCGCACCACATTTCTCCAAGATGGCCAGCAGCATGCCTGGAAGACCGGCAAGATCACAGTTTACCAACAGCTTTAAATAGTTAAAGGGGTCATATGATGCGATTTCAATTACGTGTTTGAGAGAGGCGGGGCATAGAGGACCTACAATAATGTACAGTATTTGAAAAATAATGTGTTTTTTGAACAGTAAAGCATGTCAGCATATTCTGTTACACCAAATACACAAAATAATGATCTTTAAAATAGCATCATATGACCCCTTTAAAAAGTCAACATGAAACTGCATTCACAATACACAATGCATTTCAGAGAATATTCAACAAGAAGAAAAAAAACAGGACTTGGTTTTATCCATAAAGAACTGACATTACATACAGAAGCCAAAAACAATAATTGGGCAACATAAACACCTATTGACGTCAACTGAAAAAAAAAAGTTATTTGAGGAGTGGAGCAGGTTTTGATGAAAATAATATGATTACGATTTTTTTGTTTTTAGAATAATGTAGACTGATGAAATGTGCACAGTAAGACTCTGTGTTTTAATCTAAACGGGGTCAATTTCTATTTCATGTTGACTTTAATATTTCTTTAGCAGTAGATCTTACCTTGCCAGAAGGAGAGGAAGATGACCGATTTGACCATGAAGAACTTGAGCATTGGCCTGTAGGGGCTGAGGAGGTCTCGGGTGGCGAAGTAGAACAGGAAAAGAGCGTAGAGAGACAGGCTGACTGAGATGTTGTAGATGATGGTCACGTACAGGTAACCACTAGCGACACTGTGGGATCCGAAACATAATTCTAAAATCAACAATTCAGTTTTGAAACTTTAAATCTGGAGTATTAGGGTAAATCATAGCCACAGATCAGACATCACATGAGAAGCACATACTTGAAATCCCCATCACGGTATTTCCCAAAGGCCTGCAGGATGACCGTAATCATGGCCATCAGGGGTTTTATTACACAGAACTGTAAAGTGGCCTGCGAAATGAATAAACAAACAAATTACTCAAAAAATATCTGAAAACATAAACATAAATAGGAACAAGGATTCCTCAAGGTGATCAAATAGCAAACCTGTTTGCAAAATCGAAGGAAGCCAATGGAGTAGGTCTTGCCCCAAAGACAACATGTTCCGTAAATACAGCTGGACCTGCAGCAAAACAAGATCAGTTTCACATAAATATATAAGGTGTGTTTACACTTGTAGTTCAGTTCCTTTGGTTCGGACCAAAAAGAAAATGATACATTTAGACCTGGTTCGCTTAGCGTTCACATTGTCATTTTTAACACAAACCTAAAGATACAAAACAAAAGGCATAAGGATACAGTCGCATTCTGCATGCTGGGCTAAATGCATTTGTTTCATGTGTGTACATGCAGTTTCTAAAATATGTAAAGGAGTCAAAACAGTGGCAGGAGGTCTCAGTCTCGAACCAAAGTTCGAATGGCAGCGTTCGTTCACACTTCTTCAAATGAGCCACACTAACAGAGCAATCGCAGTTCATTTTAATCGAACCAAACCTGCCAAAGTATAAACACGCCCTTAACAAATACGCCTGCAGTCTCATCAAACATCAATAAGAGCACTGATTTGAGGAATGCATTGAAAAATTCTCACACAAATGAATGACTGGAATATGACACTCACTCAATAGGTTTTCCTCTGATCTCTGCCATGATAGCGCTCTCTCCTCCAAGGTATTCATAACACAGGCTCAAGAAGTTATAGATCACAAATGCTGCAAAAAAGATGGATTGAATTAGCACTGAATTTATATCTTTATTTTACGTGGCTGATACAAAAACAGAGATTCAAGTCTGGTGATTTCTTTTGAGTCTTCTCATAAAAACACATTTGGTAGTAAACCTCAATAATTTAATTTCATACTGTGGCACTGGCAGTCAAGCACAGCAGACCTTTCTGACTAAATCCCATCATCATCAGTGTTTCACCAAACACCTACAAAAGACTTTTGCTAAACAATACAGTGGTGCATGGCAAAATATCCCTCGTGATTGTCTGGCCATGCCACAAAAAAAAATTGCAATACCAGAATCCTTCATCCTTTGAGTACACCATATGCTTTTCTACACCAGAGATTATAGGACGCCCACAAAAATTACATAGATTTTCAGCAGTCTTGTCATTTTTACCAGTCATTTTCTTCATAAGGATTTCAGAAACTTCTTCAATTAAGAATTCTAAGGCATGAACCGAACCAACCAGATCCAAGATGAATCACACCGTTACGAACTTTGATTTGATGTAATAAAGTACACTACCCTTCAAACCTTTGGGGAGATGAGACGATTTTTGAAAGATGTCTCTTATGCTTATTTATTAGAAATACAGTAAAAACAGTAATATTGTAAAATATCATTACAATTTAAAATAACTGCTTTCTATTTGAATATATCTGATTACTGTGTACATTTATTTTAAGTAGAAATATATTACATTATATTACAACATTATAAATGTCTTTTTCTGTCAATTTTGGTCAATTTAACACATCCTATCTGAATAAAAGAATACATTTCTTAAAAAAAAAAATAACCTAGCCAGCTACTATTAGCAATTTTGTAATGTAAATTATAATAATTATTTTTTGTTGTTTTCATTATCAAGTGTGGATCAAATTCACAAAAGTACTGTTATGAAACATACCAATGTTATAATCTAAAATCTTTATCTTTATGTACTGTAGAAAATGAACAGGATTTTCACTTCCAGAACCTAACTGTTGCACTCTATAAAATCATGCAAAACAGTCTGAAACTTGGTTCCCAGCATCCCCAGTGGGTGTTAATTTGTCCTTCTCCCATGCTCTGTGGAGTAGTGTATGTGTGGCAGTGGAGGTTGGAGCTCAGCTCTATATATAGCATGTGCACCCAGCAGCCACAGCTGCTCTTTGCTGCTGCTGCTGAGTCGAGAGACAGACAGCAGTGCAGCTGAAGGTCTAGTTAGTGTGAATGACAGTTTACCGAACCCTCCCCCTCCAAACACATGGAACACATTTTTATATTTTTCCGTATTCACTTTCATTTTAGTTTTTTAGTAATTTTGTTGTGTGTTACATTTTTATTCCATTTTTTGTTGCTTTGCGGTCTGAATTTGTTTGTTTTATTCAGCTGTATTTACTCAGTGCTACTTATAACATCCAAGTGAAAGACAGAACACCAACATAGTTAGTAGAGGCATATTCCAACAGACTAAAGGCTGTAATTAAAGCAAAAGGTGGTTCAACAAAATACTGACACAAGGGGGTGATCCGTTTTCCAACTCAGTGATTCTGTTTTTATTTTTTTCCTGACATGTTGGTGTTATATCTTTCACTTGGATGTTATAAGTTGCACTGAGTATATATATATAGTTTAGGTTTTACTTACAAAAATAAGAAATTTGGCATTGGCAGCTAGCCGCAATAAAATTTAGCTTTAAAATGTCGTTTTAAGTTTAAGTTTGTTTTTTTATGTATTACATTTCAGTTAATGTTTAAGTAATGAAAATGATTTTAGTTTTAGTTCAATAGTAACCCTGCACTGTACTAGTATGGTGTCAAACGAGCACCTGGATTATTAGTTTATCCATGTGCATCCGCTCCACTTATGTGCGATAAATATGATTACTACGCAACAATTGCTTCTGGAAATCCCAGCTGACTACAGATCCAGAGAGCTGCTCTAGCAGGAAATGGCTATTAAACAGGCCGCAAAGGTGTCGTGTTTAAAGCTGAAAAGAAAGCCTACCCTCATAGCAATCCCTGACTGTGTCGAAGTACACATAGTACTGGTCATTGGTAAAGAAGAGAAGGCTGAGCCAGGAGTCAAAGGCGTAGATGGGTACGATGAAAAGGATGCGCACTATGTGCCTCTGCTCTTTGGGAGAGCTGTAGTAACGCAAATGCATGTAGATCTGCAAAAAACAAAGACAAACACATTGAAATACACTGAGTTTTGATTCTCAGGCCCAGCTGGTTTAGGGGTTGTTTACCTGGTGGCAGGTGAGTAGAAGTGCCATCCACACAAAGAAGCCTGACACTGCCTGGGCCGTAGTCGTCATGAGGAAAATGGGCTGCTCTGGAGTGAGCAGAGGAGCTTCTGGGAGCCAGGAGATGTTGGGCCCAGTAGGGGCCATTGTGGCTAGCGAACCAGGAGCCATCCCGACAACTTCCTCCCCAAAATGAACAGACAATGGCACGTCACGTCTCAAAAGCTGTGGCAATAGAGATTGGGATGTTAAAATCAGTGGGGATCAAACATGCTGAAGAAGGGTGTGTAAAGTAGAAATGTGATGCCATGAAAACGAATCAAGAGGAAAGGAAAGAGGAGTGTGAAACAGTATGACATCACCACGAATCATTTCACAGTAAGATGGTGCAAGATAATGTGGGCAAGCAAAGAAATTAAACTAAATTCAACCAGAGATTAAAGTCGCAATGAAACGGAAGTAGTAACAGATCTTTTCTTGATATTGTGATGCACATCCGGGTAAAATGGGTAAATGAAAAAAATAGTAGGGTGGGGACTTGGTTCTAACCATCATTTGTTGATTGGATGGAGGCAAATCTGAATGCGAATTTGAGGTCAATTGTAAGAAAGGGTCAGGGTTTAAGCAGACTAAACAATTGTAGAAGTCCGGCAAACATCACCAGAGAGAAGTCTATGGTTTCACTGGAAGATTGAGTTATAATATTTTGATTAAAAATTACGAGTTCAACTTTTTCATGAAACATATGCATGGATGAATCATTCACCATAGGATTAATAATATGCATTTAGAAAATAGATAGGTTGAATTTTCATTTCATGCCAACTTCAATGAAATGGCATGAATATTTTTAGCTAATCATTTTCTAGACATGTTCTACAATTATTTGCACTGTATGAAAACTAGTTGCACATCTGTTTACTTAATTTCTAAAATACTTGAAACAAAAATAAAGACGGGTGGCAGTTTTCAGACATGAATAAGGGTCACACTGTACATAAGCACTAACTGTAACTAAAACTTAAAAAAGGGTCAAGGACAAATTAGGTTTGCAGAAATTGTGGATTTAATTTTTCTATTTACAAAGTATGAAGAACGGGAAATTATGCTGATCCATATGTCTCAGCACCTTATGCCGAGTTCACACTGCACAATTTTCAAACTCGTCGGATCGCCGTTGTTTTCACACTGCGTGACTATCTAGGGTAGCATTCAGTTGCTGCTGTGTTCACATTGCACGATGGATCGGCGACAGGAGGTTTCACACTGCATGACTTCACAAAAGGAAGAATCGCCGACGGCTCTGTCTGGTCCGCAAACTACGTTTCACTAGTTATGTCCGGTTCGCGAACGAATCGTTCGATTTAACCGGTTCTTCTTTGGCTGTAGGTCATCGCCGATGTATTTTTCAGTCAGAACTCATTTCACACAGTGTGATTGTGAATGTCCGACAGCTCCAGATATTTAGCATGCCAAATATTTTGCGGGCGTCGGCGACGTGTCGGCGATTCCCTCAGATCGCGTCTTTGATAATTCACACTGCGTGATTGTCACTCGCGTGAACGAGCACCGATTTGCCTCCGATGTCAGGCAATTGTCGGAGATTTCACAAAACCTGTCGGCGAGTGAAAAATCGGGCTAATATCGTGCAGCGTGAACTCGGCATTAGTGTGTATCTCACATCTTATTAAAAGTGGCCATCTTCACGGTTTACACCAACTTAAAGCTAAAGTCATGGTTTTTTGACCAGGAACTTTAATGTTTGGTCATATTTACTCACTCTAATGTTGTTGAAACCTGTAAAACGTTCTTTACTTTTGTATTCTCTAGAAGATGTTATGACATTCGGAGTCATTCATGTTCAATGTATTGAAGAAAAGACACAATGGTCCACTCTGGCGAGAAAAAAAAAGTCATACAGGTCTGAATCAACATAAGGGGTCAGTAAATTACACCGTTTTAATTGTTGGGTGAACCGTAAATCATATGTTGAATGCATTCAGCGTTCACTTTTCGTGTTATACGTTGACCTTATTTGGAAGAGCATCATAAATTTAGTTAAAACATAGTTGAAGTTCGCCCTAAAATTAGTAAGGAAACAAAATATCTAGACTAGATAAACGAGCAACTTACCAATAACATAAACGTAGATTTAAAACCATTCGCCGTGCACAAAGGAAAACAAACGAGAAGCAATTCGGCCTTAATTCTTCAAAGCCATCGCTGCTGCCCGTCATCCATGTTTATATTCCAGCGTCGTTGATATCTGCTGGAAAATCTGCACTCCGTCCTTTTATATTTGTTCCCATGTAGTAATTCACCACGTCTTTAAACCGCTTACAGTGTATTCACGACTGTTCTAAAGGACTTTATGTACAATCTTAGGTGGACTGCTGTTGAAAGGCAGTTCCTTATTCTCCCCTTGCTGTTGAATAAAATCTCTTGCGGATTAGTTTAACGGGGATAAAAGTGGAAAGCGGCTGTGAAGTCTGCTACAACAAGACGCGGCTTTTTTTTCTAAAATGGGCTGTAGCTTTACAAACTTCAAAATAAAAGTCATTACTCCAGTGACGCAATTTACAGTAAATAATGCATTTTTAAGAATGATGTAATACTGAACGTCGTTTGCTAGAATTACACAGATAAATAAAAATAAATAGTATTTACTAATTTAATCCAAATTTATTCCTAACTGAATGAGCTCATGTACATTATTCCTAAAAAAGGAACATTACATGTACATTATTCCTTTTTTTTATTGTATGTCAGAATTTCTCAGTTGCTCAATAAGTCTCGATTGAAAGTTGCAAACTTGCAAATTTGTATTAGTAATTAAGATTGTATATATTTACTTGCTATAAGGCAGTTGTTGGGAAAAGGGAATTAGAATCCAAGAATAGATGCATAAATATGTTTTTCTTTTTCTTTTACTTCGTTTCATTTCATGCAACAACACTTTGAAATGTAGTTTTATGTGAATCAATTCAGTTACAAAATGTGTCCGTTTCCCCACTTTTCACGTTTACGTACATGTAAAGTGTTACATAGCACTTTTTTTTTCAATGTTTACATGTATTGTGATCTTGATTTATAAGACAACCAACGCAATTTTAATAATCGATTAATAATCCTTTCAAAGGGGCAAACTGGAATTAAACACGTTTAGTCGTGAGTTATTACACCAGCTGTGCAAAAATGCTTAGTGTTTAAAATAGTTAAATAAGTTCACAAGGTTCAGTAAGCTGAAACAATTATACTGTTGATATGTGTGTTTATTTAGAAATGAGGTTGTCATGGCTAATGTCAATTTACACCACATTGTTCAGCTGTGTAATTGTAAGAGTGGAATTCAGGCCTTTAATAATGCTCAAATTGATCTTTAGGTTAGTTCACTACAGCCCATATTTATATCAATATCTCCAACAATTCAAATGTCATCTGTTCAATGTGCAATCTTGAAATATCCATTCAGTGTTGTCTACAGCCCAAACACCAGTTTGGCTGGAAACAACATTCTTGGAAATTCTTAACTTTTGCGTATTTCATACTTAACATGGAAAAGATGGTTCCACGAAACCTCATACATCAGTAAGGTGTCAACATACAACACTTTTTGTGCAAGGATACATTTGTTACACTCTATCAATATTCAATTTTAACTTTACAGTCCAACAAGCAAGTCCTTCTTTTTCCCGGCATTTCAGACAAAACAGAGAACAACCAGAACCTTCATCAGGCCGCAGGTAAAAATTCTCTTTTCCACTTCCACTGTTTGAGCCTTGAGTCTTGCGATCCTCGTTAAACTGTATCTATCCACTGTCCACATGCGTCTGTATCTTCAATGTCTCATTCCAACAGCAACAACCTGCAGTGCGTGAGGACGGGGGAGCACTTTGTCCATTACAAAAATGTGGTTCCTTTCTTTCTGATCTTGCCTCTGTCACACTCCCGTTTTACATAGAAAGATGAATATAAATGCTTTAGGGGAGTTGTCTGTTGTAATCCTGCAAAATGAAGCAAATGTAAACAATTTAGCAACAAGTTAATTATATTAGAATGTTGGAAAAATTGTACTTTTCAAATACTGAAACCTATTTATTATGCAGTATAGTAGCTGAGTCAAATAAGCAGGTTCAAGATAAAGAAAAATCTAACATATACTATCATTAAAATTGGGAGATTTTTACATGTTTTTGAAAGAAGCCTATTTATTTGATCACAAATACAGTAAAAACAGTACTATAGTGAAATATTATTTTAAAATGTAATTTATTCCTGGCAAAGCTTAACTTTCAGTAACCATACTCCAGTCTTCAGTGTCACATGATCCTTCAGTTTACATGTATTGTGATCTTGATTTATAAGACAACCAACGCAATTTTAATAATCGATTAATAATCCTTTCAAAGGGGCAAACTGGAATTAAACACGTTTAGTCGTGAGTTATTACACCAGCTGTGCAAAAATGCTTAGTGTTTAAAATAGTTAAATAAGTTCACAAGGTTCAGTAAGCTGAAACAATTATACTGTTGATATGTGTGTTTATTTAGAAATGAGGTTGTCATGGCTAATGTCAATTTACACCACATTGTTCAGCTGTGTAATTGTAAGAGTGGAATTCAGGCCTTTAATAATGCTCAAATTGATCTTTAGGTTAGTTCACTACAGCCCATATTTATATCAATATCTCCAACAATTCAAATGTCATCTGTTCAATGTGCAATCTTGAAATATCCATTCAGTGTTGTCTACAGCCCAAACACCAGTTTGGCTGGAAACAACATTCTTGGAAATTCTTAACTTTTGCGTATTTCATACTTAACATGGAAAAGATGGTTCCACAAAACCTCATACATCAGTAAGGTGTCAACATACAACACTTTTTGTGCAAGGGATACATTTGTTACACTCTATCAATATTCAATTTTAACTTTACAGTCCAACAAGCAAGTCCTTTTTTCCCCGGCATTTCAGACAAAACAGAGAACAACCAGAACCTTCATCAGGCCGCAGGTAAAAATTCTCTTTTCCACTTCCACTGTTTGAGCCTTGAGTCTTGCGATCCTCGTTAAACTGTATCTATCCACTGTCCACATGCGTCTGTATCTTCAATGTCTCATTCCAACAGCAACAACCTGCAGTGCGTGAGGACGGGGGAGCACTTTGTCCATTACAAAAATGTGGTTCCTTTCTTTCTGATCTTGCCTCTGTCACACTCCCGTTTTACATAGAAAGATGAATATAAATGCTTTAGGGGAGTTGTCTGTTGTAATCCTGCAAAATGAAGCAAATGTAAACAATTTAGCAACAAGTTAATTATATTAGAATGTTGGAAAAATTGTACTTTTCAAATACTGAAACCTATTTATTATGCAGTATAGTAGCTGAGTCAAATAAGCAGGTTCAAGATAAAGAAAAATCTAACATATACTATCATTAAAATTGGGAGATTTTTACATGTTTTTGAAAGAAGCCTATTTATTTGATCACAAATACAGTAAAAACAGTACTATAGTGAAATATTATTTTAAAATGTAATTTATTCCTGGCAAAGCTTAACTTTCAGTAACCATACTCCAGTCTTCAGTGTCACATGATCCTTCAGAAATTATTCTAATTCCGATTTGGTGCTCAAGAAACATTTCTTATTATTATTAATGTTGAAGACAGTTGTGCTTCTTAATATTTTGTGGAAACCGTGATACTTACAAAAAAAAAATCTTTGAATAGTAAGTTCAAAAGAACAGAATATGAAATAAAACTTTTGTAACATTATATATCTTTACTGTCACTTTTGATCAATTGAATGCATCGTTAATGAATATTTAATCATGAATTATTAATTCATAAATATCAAAAGTTTTAGGGGGTTGTATCACTGAACTAACCATCCCTAACCCTATTCTAACCGTCATAAAATGTCACATTGATAGACATATTGAACTTGACAAACAATTATGAGGATCTGCAGGGGTCATCTCTCTGATGTAATTTCCTGTTTTATGTTTGTTTTTTTTCTCCGCGCGTTTCTGTATGTTGGTCGTACCATATCACTTTGATCTGGTGGACAATTTTTTTATATTTATATAATTAAATTATAACTGCCTTACTGATATTTTTAAGAAATAATAAGAGATTTTGCCAAAAACGTAATGTTTTTTTTTTCTTTATTATGATATCAGGACAGTTGTATCTCCCTGACATAACATAACGCTCAAAAATATCCAGATTAATTTTAAAATTCAGAAATTAAAAACATGCACATCATAGAAGAGGTGTATTGTGTGTATGAGAAGTCATTATGTGTATGAATTGCATTTCAATGCATTTGTGGATAAACGAAAAGATCCACACAAAAAATCACTAACCTCCTAAAAACAGTAAATGACAGAGAACTTGCAGAGCTCATTTCCCCATGTGTTCGAATGGAACGCTGACCTGTGTGAGAGAGACAGAGAAAGGTCAGAACAAAAGCAAATATCAGGGAATTAAGCAAAGAACCAGTACGTGAAAGGAAACCTGTGGGGGAGTTATGCGGATCTGATCGTGACGGAGAGGGAGGTCAGGGGAGGCATTGGCAGGAGCACCGCGGTGCAGCCGTAAACACACTCTCCTTTCCCGCTCAGCTCCTCGGCCTGCTCTTGGAGATCCGTTCCCTGAGAGACAAATCAACAGGTAAGTTGTAAGTGCTGATTTCAATAACCAACAGCACAGAAGGTCAGGCGGGTGCGGTTTCATAAGGAAGAGAAACCACATACTTCATAAATAACCTGCTCATAAATAGAACAGACATCAATAACACCTCCGGTCATCCTCAGACTCACCAGACTGTGGCACACGGGAGGCAGGTGTTGAGCTGGCGGGGTCTGGGCCGTTGCGCACCCTGTTAGGGGCCGGGAGGTTGGGGCCAGAAGGCACAGCACGAGCCGCAGAACCCGGCGGTCCGCCTCCGGTCCTCTCATCCCTCTCCTCTCCCTCTCCCCTCTGCTCCTTCTCTTTATCTTCTGCTGTCCTGCTGGAGCCCTAACACAGTCAGAAAAACCCACAAAGTGAGCAATATAATGCACATTTGAACTGCACTGCAATAAATAATGCAAAATGTTTAAAAAGCATACAAATTTCAGCATGTTCCAGTCAAACACATAGTCGTATGAAAATCCCTGTCTGTGGAAAAGATTCCTGAACAGCTGTCTCAGGTAGGAGTAGTCAGGTTTGTCATCAAACCGGAGAGAGCGGCAGAAGTTCATGTAGGTTGAAAATTCGGCTGGAGATGTATTAAAAAAAGAGATTAGAGTTAAATGAGAAATTTAATTTCATATGATTTTCTAGCTGATCAAGTCGCATCAACTCACATGGATAGCCCTTGCAAAGAACCTCAATGGGGGTTGACATCTTTTTCTCACTGATTCGCTCATACTTTTGTCTTTTTGTGGCTGCTTTAAGGCCTTGCCAAGGCAGAGAACCCAAGTTAAAATACATAAGAACATAGCCAAGGGACTCGAGATCATCCCGTCGAGATTGCTCTGTGGAAACAAGGTAAATTTAGAATAACCCAAAATAAAGAGTCCATTTTTATCAACAGAATGCATTTCAGTGGCCCTCTGGTGCCCTTACCAATGCCCAAGTGAGTGTTAATGGAGGCATAGCGGGCAGTGCCAGTCAAGTTCTTATTCTCACGATACGGGATGTGCTGATGTGTGCGGGCGTCACGATACTTCTTGGCCAAGCCAAAGTCTATGATGTAGACCAGGTTTCCCTTCTTGCCAAGCCCCATCAGGAAATTATAAGGTTTAATGTCTATGTGAATGAAGTTCTTGGAGTGGATGTACTCGATTCGGCTAATCTGGAAAGAATAAACAAGAAACTAATTTAAAACGATTGTCTCAAATGTATAATATCTATATTTATTTACATTTTTACTAATTATTTTTTTTCTGGGTTAATATTATGTTTTAGCACTACATATTTACAATCTGTTTTATTGAGGAGATTTTATATAGCTTTTCTTATGAATATTCCCTTTACTACATAAGTAAAAAATGTAATTCTGCAGCCAGGCTATTCAAACGATAATATATGACTATATAACTTTCTATAAACTTATATAAATTTTATATTGTCTTTTTATATAGTAAAAACTTGCATTTACGACCCTAGAATTTATTTATGAAGATAGAATTCATTTATGAAGACAGTTGTCATGGCATTGCTATAAAATTTCTATATTTTTGGAGTTTTGAGCGTGTTACTATGCGGTGTTCTGGGTGGTTGTTTACAAATCTTTATGATATTCCGATCCCTAGATATGGCTCAGGTCCCTCTTTCAATATAAAGCTATAGGATTTTTGCCCATTTTCTCCACCAAGTCTTATCACTTACAAAAGTAATACAACGCTCCCCTCGATAAGACACAAAGTGTCGTGTCTGTAGCAAAAAGAGTGTAAGACAAGGGGTTGTTAAAATAACTAACCCTAAGTATGAGCAATAATATCTTGTTTATATACTTTCAATGTAATTACCATCTGGTCTGCCAGCAGGAGGACTGTTTTAAGTGTGAATTTCCTTGAGCAGAAGTTGAACAGGTCTTCCAAGCTTGGACCCAGGAGCTCCATCACCATGACATTGTAGTCCCCTTCAGCACCACACCATTTGATTGAGGGAATACCCACTAAGGTTGAAAGAGCATTGAAGAGACATGTCTAGAAACCCATTCGCAGCATCAAAAAGAAAACTGAAGGAAATCAGTTCTCACCTCCACCTTGCATCATCTTATAGAACTTGCTCTCAATATGTAACTGTGGATGTTTAGTCTTCACACTCTCCAGTTTAATGGCTACCTCCTCTCCTGACGTGATGTTTGCACCTGAAATATTTTTTTTTACAACATCAGGACACAACACTTCCATGAAATCTACATCAGTAGCCAATTTGTATAAATAATATACTTTTTACCCAAGTAAATATCACCGAAGGAGCCACTTCCAATCTTTCGCCCAAGACGGTATTTACTCCCAACACGTAACTCCATGATTCCTTCCCTAAAAGCAATCTTAGAGACCTACAAAATATCAGTATGATTTAGATCAAATACATTAGTCTCAAACAATTACAGATCTGCATTTCAGCACACAGCAGATGTGAATAGGATGCTCACTTCAGCATTCCTTCCATGATTCTCACCAGCTCAGATTAATTCACATTTCAGATAAAAAAAAAAAAGACAAAAAAGCTGGAACTGCAGTCATCACTGGCAGTCATGCATCTAACATCTGACATTTGAGTCATGTGATGTGATCCGAACACAGTTGCTGTTCAATTCCTACGAACTTGCAACGAACAGGTTAATATTTAATCTTATGCACCATCGCGATTATCAGTGTGCAAGCTATAAGCGTTAGAATAAGGAATCTATTGAAAATGACCCATTTTCGTGAGTGTTTTATGGCGTTTGCATAATTAAACACACAAGACGTATGTCTTCTGCGATTTTCAGCCAATTTTGTAGCAGCCGCACCCAAGACCATGTTGATCCCGAGATTTCGCGAACTGTTCATAGTGCTGACATTTTCATTTATTCAGGACAGCTAAATGAATCCTAAAGACGCTTGTCCTGATATGACCTTTAAACAGGAACAGGATCTTTCTTACCTAACGTGAGGTTGGTGGAAAAGTGAGGCTGGTCGACAGGCTTGCGCTTGTAAAACAGGACCCTGGACAGCGAAGAGTGCAAGCGTAATTTCAAACGTCTCATCACACATGTAATTCCAACCACTGCTTTCCTCCTCAGATTTTTAAATCCTTGAGTTCATTTCTCAGCACATGGATTGACCTACTTGCATTAGCGGGCTAGCGAGCAGCAGCCTCCCTTGTTTGTATCCCAGCGCACTTCTCACAAAAATGATGTCATTCACAAACTAGCGGAAGGACCCGGATCACTTCAAGGGGCCGCGCGCTTGACGTGCGTACGCAGCCTCTCTTCCATCCACATTGACGTTACGCACTGCACGCAGGCGACGAACTACAACGCTCCGTTTATTCAGCGAAACAGTCTTTTCTATATTATTATAAAATAAAAAAAAAGTCATATGGTAAAGATGTACTATTTAAAAACTATATATTTATTGCTGTTTAAGAAACTGATTTTACTTACTCTGGTAACTTATTGGTTGCAAGTTTACTCACGTTTTTTCTTTGAATAACCGGGGTTCTCATTGTCTTGGAAAACCTGGATATAGAACCTGGATATGGATATTCTAGAACTGCAAAGTCATGTACATTTATAAATAACACTATGGGCATTTTTATAAAGAATATGTATTTTCATTGTTATGCCAAGCTCTAAAATATTTCATCAGGTAGACATTGAGTAAAAATAAATCCTTATCCTTAATCCTCATTCAGAAAAAAAAAAAATAATAAACTGGAAAATTCATGGGGCCTTTGAATATTTTTGTGGACAATGGGGTCCAGGAGTCAAAAAGGTTGAGGACCATTGGCCTAACTATTTAACAAGGACCTAATAAGCAAGTTCATCCATTTAAACACAGGTTGCAAAACAAAAATGACCCCTACAAACCTGTAATATTATAAGAGTGGATTCTAGCTGTGAGAATGTTAAACAGAAGTAACACACCTAAATAATGAATTAAAAGAAAATGCACACAATTAACAACAAAATTAAATTCAACCTTTATTAATTGTCTTGTTCTTTTTTTTTTTTTTTTTTTAATTCATTTCTTTTGTAAAATCAGAAACAAAAAACCTGAACACGAGTGATAAAGCCCGCCTTAATTTATAATGGTACACAACAACAAAAATAAACAACTGGTAACTTTTAAGTGTTCCTAAAACACCCATCCAGCTCAGCTTGGTACAATAAGTTTTGGCATGCTTCATGTTTCAGTATGAATGCCTTCAGTTGGTTGCATGTTCTAAAAAAATCTTTTTCTTTATTATAATTATTGCAATTCAGACAATATATAAAACAAAAAAAGGCTGATAAAACCACAACTTAAGAAATATTAATTAGTGCCAATGTTCTTGAACTTGCTGTCACACTCACACACACAGCCACACCTGCATACATATCATGCACACATAGACATCAAACACCTGAAATAAGCTGTCACTCATACATTTACTCACCACCCTAATCCAGCACTGATCTTTGTAAATACATCACGCTTGTTAATCTCTGGCTGTCACACATTCATCGATGCCTCACAAAAGAACATCGCCTCCATTACCTGGGACTTCACTCATGCACGCACAGGCAGAAAGGGCACCTTGTACAGCTAAGTAACATCCAAATGATCGTCATTATGACAACATACTCAACTAAGAAAAAGAAAAACGAGGTCAGCGTTTGGGAAACAAAAGAAAATTCTGGATTTCACCATCATTTAAAAAGAAAAAAAGACAACGAGATACAGTTTGTCAGACATCAGAACAGTGTTTGAGTAATTTAAGTCTGCATGAAAATGGAGCCTAACAATGTGAGCGTTCAACGAACATTGTATGATGCATATTTTTGTCCTTTTTTTGTCTGGTTTCTTCTTTACAGTGCACGCCTGAGTGAGAGCGTCTCAGTATGCGTGTGTGATCTTTATGACCTCAAGGTTTAGGATTCATCCAGTTGAGTCAGTATTTAAGTCCAACTGTTTGCATGTCCTGTTCAAGTCTTGCTGAAGTCTTCATTTAAGGGTAAGAAGAAATGGGATGTTTGTGTGTGCGTACGCGTGTATCAGTACTGATTTACTTCCACACACTGCTCCTCCATGCTCCCATGTTGTGAAAATCGGATTATGGGGAGCTCAAAACACTGCTCAGGTAAAAATGACAGTGTGTGTACATTTGTAACCAGTGTCATCTATATAATTTTGTATTAATGCATTTTGCTAGGTTTCATAATGCAGATGGTCTGCTTCTCAGCACTTAAGTGTTTATCTGCATCTGATGTTTGAGTGCTTACCTTTGAATCTCGTCTACATAGGTGTTACGAACGTATACTAAATACTTGGATGTATATTTATGCATTATGCGTCCATCTGAGTGACAGAGGGCATGTACACACATTGCCTGTATTCTGATTAATGTTCCTATATTCCTGCATCTGTGATAATATAGGAGGATAGCTGTTATATTTATATATCTGTTGTATGTATATGTGTGTGTGTGTTGCTGCATGTGTATTTGTCTGTAAGTGGCTGCATCAGTCAGATAGAGTCTGCACCTCCTCCCAGCAGGTCTCCAGGCAACAGCGCTGCAGGGCTGCTCATCTGGTTCCGATCTTCCATGGCCGGAGACCCCCACAGACTGCTGCTTGTGTACCCTGGAGTCATGCTGCCCCACAACCCCGCCCTGCCAGGATCAACGCCCCCTGTGTTGCTGCCCACGCTGCCACCAGCACCATTGCTGCTCCACTGGGCGAAAATACTTAGGCCTGCTCCCTGGGCAGAGGCTGGGTCAGGGGAGCTGCCTGTACCTTCCAAACTCTGCCAGGTAGAGCCAGAGGGGCCGGTTCCGCCACTGTTGTTGCTTCCTCCTACCGTCAAACTTCCCACTCCAGCCCGTTCTCGCTCGCCACTCCCAGCACTGATGGTACCCACGGCCCCGGCCCCCGATGACCCCGTCACACCTGCCGGCCCGGAGACAGCCACACCACCGGCTCCACTGCTACTTCCGCCAGCTCCAGCCTGGGAATGTGCAAAATAGCGAGCAACCTCCTCCTCGCTCACGAACTCGGCAAGGATTGTGGTGTTACCTAAAACACACCTGGGAGGAATTTTCAGAGATTACAGTTAGGAAGACATCTACAAGGTATGGAAGCCTATTTCTGCCACAGAGTAAAACAAAATATATTCAAATAGGTAACTTCACATTGTAATTTAATTTTTCGCAATTGCAACTTTGTGTCTAATATGTTTCTCACAACTGACACAATATATATCACACCATGTAACTATTTCTTGCAGTTGAGCCTTTGTTTTTTGTAATTGCGACTTTATTTCTCACAACTGTGACTATGCATCTCACAATGTAACTATTTCTATTCCAACTTGCAACTTTCTCACAGCTGAGACATTATTTCACAACGTAACTTATTCTTGCAACTGCACTGGTTTTTCTAATTGTCTTTATTTCTCAAAATTGTAATATGTCTCACAATTTAATTATTTCTCATAATTGCACCTATGTTTGTCTTAATTGTGACGTTATTTCTCACAGCATAATTATTTCGCACAATTGCAACGTCATAGCTCACAATGTAACTTTCTTGCAATTGTGCCTATATCAGCAAATCACAATATGATTTATTTTAAATGCTTACAAAATTACCTTTTTATGTTTTATTCTGAGGTGGGAGCGAGCTTTGGGAAGGTGCTAAAATTTGAAAAATTAACTTTCTATGAAAAATGTGAGCATTACTTTGACTTGGGTCAGGATATAGATTTATAGACACTTACATGTGAAGTGCGCTCTGGGCTTTGGCTGCTTCTTGGCGAGTACTGTAGCGAATCAGAGCACTACCTTGAGTCAAACCGAGGTGAAAGGTCAAAAGCGGACCATGCTGCATACAGATAGTCCTTAAAGTGGAGCCATCAATCTGCAGAGAACAAATGATACAAATCATTGCAATGAAATTGGAGAACTCAATTAAAATCTAATAAAAAAAAACAACATAAGTCATTACAGATACCTGAGGGGTAAGATTACTCAACACCAGCCAGCAGCTCCCCTTAGAGGCTCCTCCATCACTCCATGCAGAACCTGCACAGATTAAGAGTGAGACCATTTATGATCTGATGCTTTATTAAGTTAAAACAGGTTGAATTTACTTAAGAGAATGTCTAAATAGTGTTTCATTTTAACACCTGTGATTTTCAATGTTTTACGGCTTCTAAGATGTTGTATTACCAGGCCCAAATCTGTTTTCTTGGCCGCCTCCAGAGCCACCCCAGCCCCTACTCAATCGTGGGCCTCCTCCAGTCCAGGGAGAAACGGAAGGCTGTTTCTGATGGGTCAGTCCAGGTGGTGGGCGTGGCAGATGAGAGCTGTTGCGATTGGTCTTCCAAGGTTTGTTGTGCCCTATTGGCTCAAGTGGCCAGCTGGGCTTGTAGTCTGTGTACTTAGCTGTGAGAACAGGAAATAAAGCACAATATATTCAGAGTATTCATACCGGGAAGAAACAAAAAATTATGGAATTCAGAGCAGTGCACAACAAATTAAGTCTTATGTGCCTTTCTGAAATCAAATCAAATCAAATAAAAAAAGCAACATCTAGTGAGAAGAGTGCTTTGTTGTTACCTGGGTTGTGTGCATTGTTGAGGGGGCTCTCTGAGGCACTGTAGGGCCAGGCACCAGGTGAAGGCAGCAAGGTGTTGAGGGAGGGATTTGATTCTATGCAAACACAAGCAAAATACAAGACTTGTTTGTTAGTATTTACATGACTATGTAAATGACATTTAAAATTCAAAGCCTAGTCCTCTGTGTATGTTTGTGGCAGCGGAACTACCTTTGAAAGAAGAAATCAATGTCATAAAACACCAGTCAAATGTTTGAACAAACTTGATTGAATCAAAGATTCTTATGATCTTAGAAAACCTTTTGATAAAGTGATTCATAAAACAAAAAGGACACAACCACTAACTAATTATATAAAACATGTACTACACATTCTAAACCATTATCTGTAAGTGTAGGGAGCTGTACCTGTGTTGTCTCTTAGCAACTGGTGCTCAGTGTCGTTGAGGCTTGACATTGATGAGCCCAGCATACTTCCAGGGGTCATGTAAGGATCAGATTCAGGGTCCACACTCTGAATTCCTTTCCAAGGCACTCCTGGTTGGAACTCTGAAGCAAAAATCATATTTCAATTCCTAACAGATATATTCACATATGACGAAGATGAAAATGTTCAGATGTGCATCACTGTTTACCTGGAGGCCAGCTGGATGTGCCAGTCTTGGCGCCCATCTTGTTTCCAGGACTTCTGTGCCAGTGATCTGATGGCCCTTGTGGGGGCACACCCAAACTCTCACCTCCCAACATCTCATACTGGGAGTATGGGGAACCGCCTCTCATTTTGAGGGGAGCAGCAATGAGACCTATATATCAGAGGAACAAGGCAAGACTCAGTAACTGTCAAACTCTGTATAACCCAAACTCGTAGGTGTCACAAAAAAGGTATTGCACCATTTTTATGGAGAGTGCTATCAGGAGGTGAGGGGGCTGGGGAATGACCTTCCATCATCCACTTGAAACGAGACTGCTGCCCCCCACTGTCTTTAAGCCCAGCTGGGCCACCAACCATGGGACCCAATTCAAGACCAGAGAGGCTCACTCCAGGCCCAAACCCTTTGAGACACAGAAAAGGACAGAAGATGGCATGTTACAAAAACACAACTACATCAAGGTCCCAACATGAATAACACCCTCATGTGGCTCTTTAAAATAAAAACAGACTCACCAGAATAAGTTCCTTGTGTTTTTTGATGCAGGTCTGCTACAGATCCTGCCAAGCCAGGGTGTGTGAGGGTGTCTGACATTGGCATCTTTGGGCCACTACCACCAAGGTGAGAAGGAGAGAGTTTGGAGCTGCCTCCTGTACCTCCCACATGCTGCTGCTGCTGTTGTCGCTGCTGCTGAAGAACAGCCATGATTCTAGCAAGCTGGGGAAAAACAAACATGATTAAATATATGCCTTCGATTCAATTCAAGGAACTCATATTGTCCACATGTCCACAACTGCAGAGGATTAAACCCCAATCCTCATTTCATTTTCACATTACAAGAACAGATAACAACAAATTGCATCTTTCTATTTGTTTTGCTATGTTGTTTGACTTCAAACTACAGCATCATCTCCTGTGGCACATCTACACAACACACAAAAATTGAGTTTATATATATATATATATATATATATATATATATATGTATGCAAGAGGGCTGTTTACCAGTCTGCTTGTATAAAAAAAAAAGTTACTTGAATAAGTAATATGACAGTATACAAGTCACAATGAGTCAACAAAGAACAAATTGAGATTGCAAGCTATTTTTGTGACCATATGAATGCAACCAAGTATTAACAATATTTTTTTGAAAATATGGGGTATTGAACAATATTCAGTTATTGACTATACAGAATGAAGGCTATGATATGGAAGGGAAACTAATAAAAAAAAAAAAACAATTTCTACCATATTTTGAGGTTTATTAAAGCACCTTATAATATTTGGCCTTATAATACAGCATTTTAAATAGAGAATTATGCTAGATCAAGCCATTAAATATAAATTCTGTAATATCAAACCAGTACAAAGAATGTAATTATGTAAAACTTATTTTCCGCCAGCTTTAGAATTTTCTGAGAGCACTTGACCACTGCAGAATCATCAGGAAACATTCAAAATTGCAGCAGCTTTAACAGAAAAAAAAGGACGGTACTTGTTGTGGGTCTGCTTGTTGACGTATGTTTGAGGGGAACTTGCGCTGGTTCTGCAGCAGCTGCTGCTGTTGTTGTTGCTGTGGTTGCTGTTGAAGTAGCAGCTGACAGGCCTGCAAGAAAGCACGAGTCACAGGGTCAAAAAAACAAACAAACAGAACTGTAGTGAGTGTAATAAATCTGGCCTGCACAGACAAAGTACTGAGCATGCAACATGAAGCTACCCACCAGTTGGAGCTGAATATGAGGGGGGTATATGCCGCTGAGCATGGCAATGTGCTGTGGGGAAAGCTGTGGAGGAAAGATGCCTCCCCCAACACCTCCACTGGGAGGAGGCATCTGCTTCAGCACAGAGCCTGGCACCTGCAGCAGAAATTAGTTCATCTTATTACAAAGATCACATCTGACTTACATTTCAGCCAACTGCATTTCCGTGGTTAACAGGAATTTATCTTAAAGACCATGTGAAGTTCTATTGTGCATAATCAGTGCACAGTACTTTGAAGATGAAAAAATGTGAAAGCCTAAAAAAAAATGTCTGCCTCTAAAACAACCTGTCTGTCAACAAAACATTTTGCAACTTACTAAAGTAATATTAATCAATATATACAGTATTATCAAGTACCTGTGGTGACAGGAACTGATGAGGCACTTGCGCTCGTACTGATGGGTTGATGGGAGGCACCCCTGGTTGGTGCCTGGACTGTGCCATCCCACCTCCGCTACTAAACAACTGACCACTCGCCTAAAGAAAAAGGATAGAAGATTAGAAAACACACAGTTAATCACAGTGACAGCAGATGTTCAGAATGATGACCATTTTCAGACACATAAGGAGATGCAAATACCTTGTCATAGTAAGGACCAGGATCACATGCCCCCACCTCTTTGGAACCAGGTGAACGGAAGACTGCTCCTGCTCCCCCTCCACGTCCTCCTTTACGCATCTCTCCATTGTACTCATTTAAGCCCATGCCACGCTTCTCTCCTTCCATCTTTTTGTCCTGCGGAGGACCAGGGGCCAGATCCAAAGAACGGCCACTGTGGTCCTCTCCCTATTAACAAATCATTGCATTGGTAAACCTCATAGACCAAACTTTACTCAAATGTGTTAACAAAGGTGCATGATGTATTAGTGAGCAATATACTATTCGCCTATATCTATATCAGCTAAATTCTGTATCAGTGCATTACATTAATAAAATGTTTTTCCAAAAACTATATTCTCTAAGACAATTCTTTTATAATTTCTTACCAGAATCCCCATGTTTGAAAACTGTCTTGTCATAGGGTTCATCCAAGAGTCTCCTGCACCCTTCAAGGAACCCTGAAAAAAATTACACGGAAAGCTCAGTAACTAGTAATCAGGAGTAACTTGTGCTTCAGATTTGCATGAATATTGGCCCTAGCCTGACCACTGACATACCTTGTTGCCCTTCTTGGCTCCCCACCCTCCAGAGTTGTAGGATGAGCTACTGCCTTGGGAATCAGCGCTGTTACATACACCACCACTCTCATCCTCCTCCTCCCAGCTGGAGTGACGTGAAGCACTGACTGAGCCCTCTCCTTCACCCCAACCTTCTTGCATAGACCTTGAACCTGTAAAAATAAAAACATTCCTTTAAAACATTCAGAAATATGAATACATTCTGGAACAGTTTAATTCCAAACATTTCCATTACTGCTAGAACAAAATTATCCAGACTCACCAGACTTCACTGGATTGGGAGAGGGGTCCCCCCAACTTGATGCCTTGCCAGTGTCATCAGGGTCGCCCCAACTAGTGGGTGGATCAGTAGGTTTACCCCAGGTGGCAGTACCATTACCCACACATGGACTGGAAGGAGAGCCACTACCTCCCCATCCAGAAGAAGCTAAGAGATAAACAAAGGAAATGCTTTAATAAATATGGTTCTATGGTATACTACATGGAAACATAATGTTACACACTTTATTCTTTAAATATCAAACCAAATAACTGTTCAAGTTTGGGCTTCTGCTGCACTGACAATGATTTCATGCTAAAAAAAACAACACTCTACCATGAGGTAATTAGAAATGATGGTCTTTTAGAGTTTGTCGTCACGTTTTCATGTTTGCAAAGGGTTAAAAAGAAGCAGCAGTGAATTCCCATTAAAAAAAGAGACTTTAAAGGAAAGCATACATTCTTACCTATTCCTGGTGCCTTGTTTGTTGAATGTGCAAGGTTCATGTCCCTATTCCCGAGGCCTGTTAGTATTCTTCCAGGTGGCTGCTGCTGTAGGATTGGAGGTCCTTGCTGAGGGGACACTGATTGTGCCTGGCCAGATGGGGCATTGTTCTTATCCCACAAATTGACATTTTTGTTGTTGTAGTTGCTGGGGTCACCCCAAGCAGATGTTCCATCATCAATCTCAATTTTCCTGCTGATGGACTGTGGAGAAGGCTCCTCCCAACCGCTGGGGTCTAAATTGTCTCCAGGGCTGCTGGAAATTTGGGGTATGGGCCCTGAAGTCCACCCTGAACTTTGGCTCTGGGCTGAAGGACCTGCTGGTCTTCCCCAGCCCCCTTGCATGGCCCCTGTGTCCACGGACTGACACTGCTGAGGCTGTGATTGTTGTTGCTGCTGCTGTTGTGCCGGGCCTTTCTGTGAGGCCGACTGGCTGTTTGGCATCTGTGACGGGTGCATCTTCCCACCCCAGCCTTGGTGAGATTTGCCACCCATGTCTCCACCCACCCCTGTACCTCCAGTTCCCCATGCCCCTCTAGGAGCTCCCTCATCCCAATTACCCCATGTTCCCACTTCTGAGTCCCCACTAGTACCTCCACCACCCTTCCCATTCCCCCAACCCCCACTGCATGATATGGGTTCATTCTCTACCCAGTCGCTGTTACCTCTCGTTCCCCAATTGCCTGCATCCCCCCGTCTCTTTTCTTTCCAACCGCCTGTTCCTTTCTCCTCCTGTCTGTCTCCCCAGCCACTTCCTCCAGTTGATGGAGTACCCTGTGTTTGGAAATCTCCCCACCCATCTGACGAGCCCCCTGCTCTACATTCTCGCCACTCATGTCCTTCGCTGTCCCAACTTTTACCTTGGCCTTCTGATGAAGCAGTCCCTCCCCAACCTCCAGATGGCTTGCCTTGTCCACCGGCTGAACTACCTACTCCACCTACAGATTGTGAGACGCCAGGGTTTTGGATATTGACACCCGAGGGTGGAGGGTCTCGGGCATGCAAAGAAGAACTGCTGTTGCTACTACTATTATCCCAACCTTCACCAGGTGAAACAGCGGGTGGCCCGAGGATGGAGTTTGAGTTCAAGTTGGCATTCAGAGCTGCACCTTGGAGCAGAGAGGAGGAAGATGGATCAGTAGTTGTGGTGCCAGAAGAACCAGAGTACAGTTGAGCGTGGGCAGGTGCACTCATTGTAGGTGAGGAGTCTGCTCGACATGGTGCCGCTGCTCCGCCACCTCCCTCCAAATCCCATACCACATTCTGACGGATTTGCGTCTGACCCCAACCAGAGTTGGACAGCACTCTGGGGTCCAGGTCAGACCGGCTAAGCAGATTCTGTAAGGCCACTTCAGGGTTGGGAGGTTGATGAGAGCGGTGGTGGCCATGGCGCTGATTGCCACTTCTGGAGTTTCCTCCGCCACTGGAGGATGAGGTACCTCCCCCACCTCTGCTACCCTGGCCTCCCCACTCACTCGAGTCTCCTGCTCCCACATCCCTAACTCCTTTCTGATTGTCCCAAGCTCTTGTCATAGTTGAAGGTGTGGAGGAGGAAGTCGTTGGGTTACCGGCACTACCGCCACTGCTGCTGCTGCTGTTACTGCTCGAACCCTCATTCCCACCTGGATTGCTGACACTCCCAACACCACTGGATGCCCCCCACTCCCCAACCAATATATGGTCCCCACCCCACGCTCCCTGAGATACCCTGGGGGTCTGACCCCCACTTCCTGTTCCCCACGCACTTGCCCCCGTCAAATCTCCTTGATCATCCTGACCGGCAAAACCCCACGCTTTCCCACCTTCAGCAGACACAGAGGTCCCTCCTGCTCCATCCTCGCAAGATTCAGTCCTTGAGGCACCCGTTTTGGAGATTGCAGGGAAAGGCTGAGCTCTCCACAATGATGAGCTGGTGGAGGAGGAAGAGGAAGCGGAGCCGTCCCCTCCACCTGTGCTTCCAGAGTCCATATCAGCCCCCTCTACCACCCCTGTGTTTTTTGGTCCTGCTCCTGGTTCCAGTGCTGCACCACCCCACTCTCCACAGGGTGGCTCTCTGTCTCTGGATTGCATTTGGTGAAGTTGGTGCTGATGAGAGGCTTGATTCACAGAAAGAGGGTTGCTGGCAGACAAAGATGAGCTTTGGAGGGAAGAGGAGCCACCCTCTGTTGCAACTGTCCCAGCTCCTTCCTGTCCCAGGGCTGGCCAAGCAGAGGGATTGGCATTAGGGGTAAAATTGGCACCTGGAATCCCACAGCTGACACCAAGGGAGCTATCAGAGCTACCTGGGAGAGGGGCAGCTTTGGATATGGGGGGCAATGAGCCTGCTGCTACTGCATTCCCCCCTATGAGTTCATGGGAGGATGAAGCCCAAACACTACCAGACTGCATACATTCATTGGGTGAACCGGAGGATGTGGGTGGGGAGGGGCTGCCGGTATTCACTCCTTTCCTCCCATTTCCTCCTCCCACAACTTTTGCTTGCTGCTGGAGATGCCGCTCACCCCATGAGGTGCTGCAGTTCAGAATTCCGCTACTGTCTGCACCTCCGGTACCTGCTGTATCTACCACCTTTGACCCATCTCCAGCAGCAATACTAGGCCATTCTTCCAGGTCTGACCGGTCCACTATCACCTTTTCCCTGCCCTGAGAGAGGGGTTGGCTGCCAGAGCTGGTCCCCCACATGGAATTTGCATAATTTGAAGAAGCAGCAGCAGCGATTGATGAGGACGACGACGTATGGGGCAGTGAGGGAGCAGCTGGACCCACAGGGCCCTGGCTTGGATCTGGAAACAAAATACCAAACTCTTCATGACCTCCATGATTCTTTTCTTATGACACACAACCTACATGTATATAAACTAAACCAATATGATACAAATGAGTCTTAAAGTTTTAAAGGGATAGTTCACCCCAAAAGTTCTGTCATAATTTACTCACCTATGCCGTTCCAAACCTGCATGACTTCTGTGAAACACAAAATAAGATATTTTGAAGAACTGCTTTTGCTCATGGACTTTCATTGTATTGACTTTCATTGTATTGACAAAAACACAGATTTATCAAACTATCTTTAAAGTGTTTCACAGAAGAAATGCATTTTTGTGAACTTTCATTTTTTGCTGCAAGCTGTAACCAGCATCCACTCTCCAAAGAAGTATGTAACCCTAACCTACAGCGTGCAAGAATAATCCAAGTATACAGGATACAATGAGTATTCTAAAATTTGATACAGACTGGTACAATACCTTGCATTGTGTTTTGAGCTTAGCTAGCTACATTTACATTATCACGATTTGTTAGACTTATGGACAATTTAACTATAAAGCTTACATTACATTTTAAAAAGACAAATTATTGTTTTAGTCCAACTGAAATCAAACTTTTAAAGTGTATGTAAAGAACTTACTGTTTGTGATCTCTTTCACATATTTCTCTAAATAAAGAGCCTTAAAAAACAAAGTTTCAATTTCTCCGTTAGTCAAATGATTCACTTAATGATTCTTACCTGAGGCAGAAGCCACTGTTTCATTGGGGCTGTCTCCCCCACTGTTGCCTCCCCCCAGCAGCATGGAGGACAGTGGTGGCTGGCCCCTCTTCAGTAGCACTTTATGGTCCTGCTGGCAACGGAATCGAGGTGGCACTTCACGGGGCATGTAGCGCTGAGAATTCTGTGTGCCGGGGGAGGGCTGTCCGTTGGCCACCGCCGGCCGCTTAGCATTGTTCCCACCCTGAGGGAGGGCGCCAGCAGCCGGGGTGGCAGCGGATGGGGTTGAAGAGGGGACGGGGCCAGGGCTGGGGGAAGCTGAGTTGGGGGTGGCAGGAGACTGTGCAGATGGAGGCTTGGTCAATTCTGGCACTGTGTAGTGGAAAATTTAGGAGCAAATGAGAGCAGAACTGCAGAAAAGCTACATTCAGGTAAAGGAAAGAATAAATAGATTATGCACATTAACACGATGACACACTTTTCATTTGTTTGTCAGCAAAATGACATTATCTTTGTAACTTTCAGGATATCAGTACACAGTACAAAAGATGAAAAATGCCATTAAAAATGCAAAAACTTATAAAAAGCTTAGCAAGACAACAAAATGTAGTTACCTTTATTTTTTTGCTCTGCAACCTGAAACAAGGGGAAAAGGAGTCAGTATTGATGGCAATGGATATTTAAATTAGGCTACTCAAAGTATAGAACGATGTTTGCTAGGCCAATGCTTGAGTTTTATTCCTCCACAGATTTGTGCCAAGCAGGACTTCATGGCAGATATCATGATGCTGTTGAATGGCTGATTCTGAAACATTGACAGCCAATCAGAATCCACCCAACTTAATTGAGCTTAAGCATTCAAAGCAGCAGATGACATAACTGCAGCACACGCTTAGAATGTTGTCTGTTGGTGTGGACGCTAATAAAGTTAGTGTTCTTGGTGTCAACGGTCCTTTACACTCTACCCACAGCAAAAGAATGAGAAAAACATTGACAATGGCCAAACAAATAAATGACAGAAAAATAGAATAACATGACAAAAAATTTCAATTTATTTCTGATTTTACTTTTTGTATCCCTAGTTCTAAAACAATGCTTTGACAAATTAGTAACAGAGGCTCCGATGACTTTCAAACTATTAACAAGACACTGAATCAATTCTACACACATAACATACATAAGCCAAAAAAGTGACTACAGAATGTTGAAAATTAATGAGCACCTACACAGTGGCCACATGTATGACCACCACAGGGTGTGCATTAATTTACTAAAATGTAACAGTCCAACATAATTATTAGGGATGCACCGATATCACTTTTTCCAGTACTCGCCCGATACCGATACTTTTATTTTTGGTACTTGCCGATACCGAGTACCGATACCAATATTTTCATTGCATTTGTACATTTTTTAAATATTGGGTACAGAAACCAAAAGAGTATGTATAATGTTAGTTGGTTAACTTCATTTATCAAATAGATACAGTCAAACCAAAATTTATTCAGACCCCTTCAACATTTCTCACATTATCACAGTTTATTTGCTATAGATTAGAAAATGGTAATAAAATATGAGAATAACTCAGATTTAAACTGTGTCAGAACAAATTCAGCTTGATAATGTCAGATAACTTTGATAGAAAGGTATGTAATGGATTACAATAAACCAAAAATTATTCATACAGCTGTCAATATTTACACAACTATCAATACTTTGTCGGGTGACCCTTAGCCTTAATGACAGCCTGTAGTCTCCTGGGCATGCTGTCAACCAGCGCTTCATGCATTTTTTTTCCCAGACTCGGTCTGAATAATTTTTATTAAAAACTGCTCGTTGCATGTATGCAGCATCTTTGTTTGGATCATGATTAAAATGCAGTGGTTGTCTCTAATTTTAAATAGAAAGAGCACAGACAAAGCCTTAGTTTGTTTATATGAAGAGATTTATTTTATTTGTGTTACTTATTTATTTGATTTGGGGCTTGTTTTAAATTTTCTATTTAATTTTGTTATTTACATTTACATGAAATTTAAATTTAGTTATTTAGCAAATGCTTTTATCCAAAGCGACTTACAAATGAGGACAATAGAAGCAATCAAAACCAACAAAAGAGCAAGAATATGCAAGTGCTATATTAGTATATTCTTATAGTGTTATATTTCAATTTCACAAAGAAACGTACAGTATTTTGTCTAAGCAATAATAAAAGGACACATTTAATTTATAATTTGTCTTAAATCTCATTTTGTAAAAAAAAATCGCGAATCGAATCGAATAGTGAAATCAAAATCGTGAATCAAATCGTGAGTTGAGTGAATCGTTACATCCCTACTCGACAAGCTCGCGCATCTGCGCCGCCACACGCTCAATCCACTCAGCGTGCTTTGCTTACCAGCTGGTGCAAATCAGCTATACAGGCATTAATAATGAATGTTTTATATTCATTGCATACATATACTTCGTAGACATCTTTAATCTCTAATAACTCCATTCTGCTGTCTGTTGTCGGTGTTTCTTTGTCTGAATATGGCACTTATCACATGCTGTGTGGTATCGGCATTTGGTATCGGGGCATTTTAACGAGTACGAGTACAGGAGCTCAGTATTGGTGCATCCCTAATAATTATACTGTACATAAAAAAACAACTACCTTCTGTAAGGTTTCCCGTTTCCTTTTATCTTCCTTTTTCCTTTTCTTGTCTTCCATGAACTGCTGTTCCCTTTCCTGATGCTCCTTTCTACAAAAAAAAAAAACATGATTATACTGTTTAAACAATCTCAGTCAAAACAAACATGCTTAACTGTAAAACCTTCTCAAGAACATATAGGCCTATTTTTATCCGAGAATGCATTACTAAATATGTGTAAAATGTACAGTTTCGTTGAGTATCACCTTCAACCAGTCCGGGCAAGAGGTGCTGTCTTGTTACCAAACAAAATGCACAACAGCGGCACCAAACACATGATCATGATATCACAAATCACTGTATATGTAACATCATCGGTATGCTGTTTTATGCTCAACCTGAGTTTGCATATGTCATGCTTTAAAAGGAATGCCGATTAAAATCATACATGATCTTCGTAATGGGAGAAACTCTTGCTGCTATCTGTCTGTGAGCCTGCAGTTGGCAGGGCAGAGGTGTCGGACAGGAGCTCCGTTCACCCGCCCATTTCCTCCGGTGCAATATACGATATCACATACATTCCAAACGTCAGCAAAAACAATTATTAAAACGAGTGTTTTAACGGCAATAACTGAAACAGTGAGTTAAATCGTACGTTTTAGTAGTCCTGCCAAACTCGGATGCATGTTACCGAGATAGCTAGATTGTTAGCAGGAGACATTGACACATATTAAACGTAAATCTCAGGTAGTTCTGTTAAATTCCCCCCAGAAGCCGACGATTAATTGCATACGGATCACGAGAAAAATCAAAAGGTTAAGCAACTGTCAAAACCAAACGTGCATAAATATGCATTTGGTCAAATACTGGAAGCAATAGTGAGCCAGGTCTCTGAGTCGGGATAACGTTACATTGCCCACCAAAACTATAAAGCCGCCTTATATTTGTTTTCATTTAATGCAAACATTGTCCAGATTAAGTAGTAAGGTATTAAATAAACACACGTATGTTTTACGATCGACCAGCGGAAAGCTAAAGTTGCAACCAGACGGCTGCTAACTAGCTGGTTGGCTAATTGAACTAGCAAAACCGAGCTAGTGGCTAACAGATGTCGACGAGGAAAAACTGTACCACACGTAAATGCTTTCACGCTACTGCGGTTTTTCAAATGCATACTATTGTCATTAGTAATAAACAACATTTTATGATTTTCTCTTTAAAAAAAAGCACTTACCTCAGGAATTACATACACCGCAGCTAGTCTTCTAGCTACAGCTAAAGTGCTTAAGTGCGAATTTCTGGGTTTTGAGGCAACGTAAAATACAATACTCCATCAAAATCTAATAGCTAGTCATGAAACCACTCCTTCTATAGTTTCTAAATATGAAATACGATAATGTAAACGAAAGAGGCGGAATCTATGTTTAAAGCGCTGTAAAGTCAGTTGGTTGACTGTCGGCCATTTTACTGCTCGGTGTGAATGTGTGTTTCTGGACAGATCTGACGGAAGGGGGGCAGCCGAGGGAGATTTTTGACCTTCAATATTAAAAGTCCAATAATTCTTTAACTGGCAATTTCTGTAATAAAAAAAAATGGACTGTTTATTTTGAGGTCTAGTACTTTTTGTATAGTTGTTAATTGCGCATAAAGTAGCTGCAGGCTGATGACTACCTCAATCATTTCAACTTTCACGTTATTTGAATATAGATAATGTTTTAGTGCAGTTTTTTTTCTTTTTGCAAAAACATCCATTGTATACGGTACAATAAAAAATATATAAGTACAACATGTTTGCACATTTAAATAATTGCTTTTTATGTTCACATTGTAATAAAGCTATTAATGACAACAATGTATTATTTGGCAAAAATCCTTATTTAATCTTTTGTCTACCCACTGTATAAAATTGTCCATAGAATAAAATAATCACGATTAATCAGTTATGTTTTAGAACGCAGAATGAAACAATAATAATGTCACACTCAGTCATGTTTCTTTTTACACTTTTCTTCGCTAAAATTTTCAGCTGTATTTTTATTTATTTATTTATTTATTCATTCGTTCATTCTATTTTTATTTATTTATTTATTATTTTTTTGGTCCCTTGGGGGTCCCCTGATCCAAGTTTTAAGTTCGTAAACTTGTCTTATAGTATCATTTTAAGTATAAAATGTTGTTTGAAATATGTGTTTTATGTCAGATCACAAATGACCTGCCCTTAAATTTAGAGGAGTATTATTGTGTTGTGTAAGAAAAAAACATATGCACACCTATTTTTTGCTTCATCATTAGTAATGTTTTCATCAGTACAGATTATCATTAGTAATGTTTTCATGAGTATATTTTATTTTTCATGGTGTTGAACAAGAATGTCTAACCACGTGTTTATTCTTGAAAAAAGGCGAGAAGAAAAGAAAGACAGAGGAGGTTACTGAAACAAAGGAGTTCAGAACCATCAGATGGCAGCAGCAGAGAAGAAAAAATGGCACGGAAAAGGAAGATAAAGTCAAAGAAAAAATAAATAAGCGCTCATGTCTCAATATCAGGTGATCAAAGATGCTTTATTCTGAATATAGTGTTTGTGCTGAACACATATACATTTTACAATATTCTTAAGGAGGAATATGGAATGTAGTTAAATCAAGTATGGCCATAAGAGGTCATGCTTTTGCCCTTTTCTTGGGCTCCCAGCGCTCCTGGATGAGACCAGCTCTTGATACAGCAGCTGCAGTTAAATTTCAAGAAGCCTGTGCTCAACATGTCTTTGATCCGATACATATCCTGCCACGTGGATCTTATTTGATGAACTGCGGTTCCCCCAAAGAAGGTTTGTGCGCTGACTACCCGCTGTGGTTCTGTGCATCCACCAAATCCTGATTATTTAAAGATGAAGCCACAATGTTGACATATTGAAAAACAGCTCTATTGATTTAATCGATACCCAGTCAATAATTAATATTCTAGGCTGCAAATGTTTTGAATATAAGACTGTATGTCAAATGACTCTGCATTTTGTAATCCAGATGTGTTCAGTAAGAGCCAGGCCATGCTTGTGGATGAACTAAAGACACTGCAGTGCACTGGGCCTCAGCCACTTTAACTTTCACCCTGGAGCTTATAGACTCCACCCCTGAGAAATGCATGGAGAAAATTGCCCAAGCTATTAACCACGCACACCAGCAAACCCCTGCTGTCATTACAGGTCAACTATACAATCCTGATGATTTCTAGAAAATGTGCAATTGTGCTCATGCTTTCTGGTAAATTTAGCTGGGTTATATTCTTTCTTTCTTTTCTCTCAATAGTGCTTGAAAACATGAGTGATGAGGGCAGCACTATAGGTGGGTAGTTCAGTGAACTGGGAAGCATAATAGACCGGGTGCGTGACAAGACACGTGTTGGGGTGTGTCTGGACACTTGCCATGCTTTTGCAGCAGGTATGGTGTGAAGTCCCACAGATATTATTACAAATTATTAGGAAAAAGATATATTACGTAAGATATTTTAAATGAAATATGTTTACATGTCCACAAGACAAGATTTATAGAAATGACCCTGTTCAAAAGTTTACAAACGCTTGATTCTTAATACTGTGTGTCATCACAGATGCTCCACAAATGTTTTTGGTTTGTTTTGTGATAGTTGTTCATGAGTCCCTTGTTTGTCCTGAACAGTTTAACTGCCCACTGTTCTTCAGAAAAATCATCCAGGTCCTGCAAATTCTTTGGTTTTCCATCATCTTTTGCATATTTGAACCCTTTCTAGCAGTGACTGAATGATTTTGAGATCTATTTTTTCACACTGAAGACAACTAAGGGACTTATACGCAACTATTACAAAAGGTTCAAACGTTCACTGATGCTCCGGAAGGAAAAGCGATGTATTAAAGGGGTCATATGACGTTGCTAAAAAGAACATTATTTTGTGTTTTGTGGTGTAATGCAATGTGTTTATGCGTTTTAAGGTTCAAAAACACATTAATTTTCCATATAATGTACATAGCGCACCAAGAGCTTGTAACACTCCAAAGAGAAAGGAAAAATTGAAATCGCATCATATGACCCCTTTAAGAGCCAGGGGGTGAAAACATTTGAACATTATGAAGATTTGTTTTTAGATTTTTCTTCTGCATTCAATACCATAAAGGTTGACATATTCAATTAAACCTTAAATATTGGTGTCAAAACTTGTACAGTTGGGTGTAAATCCGTATTTGATTCGTTGGTATATCTCATTCCTCACTAATAGAGTTCAGAGAGTCAAAGTGAATAAAACTGTCATCCGCTATCATAACAAATGTCGGAGTACCCCAAGGTTGCGTCAGTTCTGCCATCCTTTTCACCTTGTATACAGATGACTGTCGAACTGACCAGTTAAATCAGTACATTTTAAAGTATTCTGATGAAACTGTTTTAATATCTGTGTTGAATGACGGGGACAGTCCTGGGTTTCATCAACAGGGTGTGACTTAATTGGTAGAGTGGTGCGAGAACAATGATCTTGTCATTAATACAAGTAAAACAGAAGAGATTATATTTGGGTCTACATCTGATACTTATACAATGCCTGATTTTATTCATAATGGAAAAATCAGACAGGTTAAAGCATACAAGTATTTAGGAGTAATGATTGACAATATGTTATCATGGAAAGATCATATTGTTGCTCTCTGTAAAAGAACAAAGCAGAGAATCTACACTCTTAAAAAAAAGGGTTCCTTGAGGTTCTATGTGAAGCGGGTGATAGAACCATTTCTGGTTCTAAATAGAACTATTTCTTTTAAGAGTGTACTTTATTCGTCGTCTTAGGTCATTCGGAGTAAGAAAGCAGATTCTTCTGTTCTTTATGTCTGTGATAATGAGTGTACTGCAATATTGCAACTCCATT
Organism: Sinocyclocheilus anshuiensis; assembly: GCF_001515605.1. Taxonomy (NCBI): domain Eukaryota; kingdom Metazoa; phylum Chordata; class Actinopteri; order Cypriniformes; family Cyprinidae; genus Sinocyclocheilus; species Sinocyclocheilus anshuiensis. The sequence continues at coordinate 611,959 of NW_015542365.1, read as the reverse complement.
TGATATAAGAGTTTGTCTGTTATACTAAAAACAAAGTTGTTCAATCAATTAAAAATTTGCTCAAGGATTGTAGGTCAGCCCCTTGAGAAGCTATATGATTCAGCTTATTATAATAATTTGTTAAGACTGGCTAATAATATAGTTTCTGATCCTAATCATGTCCTGCATAATGAGTTTGAATTATTACCATCAAACCGGAGGTACAGAGTCCCAAGATTCAACAAAGTTAGGATGAAAATCTCTGTTGTGCATCAGGCGATCCTAGTGTTGAATAAGACACTTAATCAAAAATCAAGAGTATTGTGAACATGGTGTAGTTGTATTAGTGTAGAAGGAGGGTAAGGTATAATGTAATGTTTAAGGGAATGTAATGTATAATTCGTTTTGTTCTTGTGTGGATGAAGTACATGTTGTTGTTTAAAGGATGTTGATTGTTGTAAACAGATATTGTCATGCAAGAAAAATTTCAGACTCCTCTGACAATAAAGTGCTATATCATATCAAAGTGCTATATCATATCATGTGTACATTTTTCTTGTTTTGTTGAAATATCATATTTTTTAAATTTATTACTGTCCTTCAGAAGCTACGGAAGACACTTACATGTTTCCTAAAAAAAATACAAGTTAAGTTTACCCTGATCTTCAAATTTAAAAAGTTTTCATCCCCTGGTTAATGTATCATGTTTCCTTCTTGAGCATTTTACCTCAGTTGTCATCAGCTTGACCTCTTATTTTGGTAAAATAATTAACATTTTGCAGATTCTGTGAGAGAGATATATGTATATATATATATGTATAGCATTTGATGTGATTCTCTTCTGTGTAGGCTACGACATTTCACCGCCTGGAGAGCCGTTCATTTAAATGACACCAAAGGTATGCAACATTCATTTGAACTTATCAATATAGAGTGCTGCAGGAATTTATAGGCCAAAACCCAGAAACAAGTTAGCATTGTAGCATGTCCTGTTCCATCGTCCTGAATGCTATTGTTTTTTTTTTGTTTTTTTTAATGGATTTTTGGTTAAATGCCTGAAATAAGGCCTGTGGTTAACACAAGCTCAATATATTTTCACGTTTCTACATCATGAAATACATCAGTAATGTACCCCTATGATTTTTTGGTAACGCTTTAGATTACAACCCGCAAAGAACTATGTAAGTATACTGAATTTACGGTGTACGTTTCTGTAATTATAGTGTACCTATAAAGAACATACGTGTAGGTATAAGGGAACAATGAGTTACGTTTGGGTAATAAGGGGGTAACAACCAGATATGCAACCTGCAAAGAACTGCGTAAGTAAACTGAAGTTACAGTGTAACTTTTTTGTAATTATAGTGTACCTATTCAGTACCTCCGTGTAGGTATAAGGGAATAATATGCGAAGTTTGGGGAATAAAGGGGTAACAACCTGTAAAATTACAAATCATTTATACTGTACGTATTTTGAAACTAAGAGGTGCTTATTCTAATATTACGTGGTATGTATGGCCTAAACAACAATCTTATGTTTGGGAATGATTTAGAAAGACGATATATACTTTTTATAATTTTATATTGGTATTTTATTATAGGCGTATAGGTATTTTTTAACCATGGGGTACACATTCTATTACCTTTTATTATTCTTACCTCTTTCCAGCTGTTCGCAGAAAAAATACATGATACAACAGTTGTATTTCAGTGGATGATTTCAGTGGATGACTGTGGTGTTTTATAGCAAAAAAAAAAAAC
>NW_015542365.1:604663-606851 GCF_001515605.1 Sinocyclocheilus anshuiensis | reverse complement strand
ACATGTTGTACTGTGTTATTTAATTCAAATATTGTTTGCAATTTACTATAGGCCTACTGCTGGGTTATATTAACCCAAAATGGGTTTTAAAATTAAAATCACACACAATATGACAACAGTAACAACACAGGCAACAGATAGCCTAATAAAAGATTAAAATTTATTACACCAGTTCAGAAAAAAAGCAAAGCAACTCCATACTTATACAAATTATACAGTTAAACCTTGTTTAAAAAAAAAGAAGCTTGTTTAAGGATAGATTTTGTCTGCGCTTCGATTAGTTTTCTCCTATTTTCCACACATGTTTCCGTCTTATGCACCGCAGTCACGGATTTCGTTGCACACAGAGCCGTTCACGTTTGAACTCACGTGACTTGCTGCATGCTCTCATTCACGTCCTCCACATTCATAACCCAGCAACATCGGGTTATTACTGATATCAACCCAAATTGGGTCACATCAAGCCAGCTTCCTAACCCAACAGTCTCAACCGAGCGTTTGGATTGAAACAATTACCAGCGTGTTTTATATGTGTAGGCTATAAAAAAGTACACAGTGTATGTTTTTGCTAAATTGCTTGCAAATATAAGAGGTCATACATACCCTGTAATATTAGAATAGGTACCCCTTAGTTTCAAAATACTTACAGTAGAAATAATTTGTAATTTTACAGATTATTACTCCTTTATTCTCCAAACTTCGCATATTGTTACCTTATACCTACACGGAGGTACTGAATAGGTACACTGTAATTACAAAAAAGTTACGCTGTAAATTCTGTTTACTTACGCAGTACATTGCGGGTTGTAATCTAAAGCGTTACCGATTTTTTTAAAGCAAATCCAATGGAAAAATCCTATTGGATTTTTGTTGAGAGAACCAGGGTGAAGCTAACTTCTTGGTTTGCCTACAAAAACATGTCATCACCGCAGCACTCTATTGCTGTAATTGTTTGTGCAATGACTTAATTTATATGCAAAACACTGACAGTGTGACAAGTTTAACTTATATATCCCATATTATGTAGCATTGTTACTTCTTTTGAGATTGTGTAATTTTTCTTAAATAGGAAAATTAGGCTGCCATCTGGACCTCCATGAAGACTTACTGCTTTTTTACTGCTTTTCGAGAAATTGTTAATGAGCCTCGACTGGATAATATCCCTCTGATTCTAGACACACCTGGTCGGTAAGTTTCAGGTTGGCTAAACAACATTTTGTTGTGAATTAAATGAACAGGCACCACTGACATGCATTTAATCTGCATCCTCTCTCTCTAGCCCAGGTTTTGAGTTTGCTGAACAGATAGAGCTCCTTTACTCAATTTGTGAAAAAAGGCGAAGAATTAAACAACTGCTTGATGGCAGTTATTATTAATGAAGCATAATAAATATTTCCCTGTTTATGACAGCCTGCATCTTATTAATTGAGCATTTAATGAGGTCTTTATTTAATGAGGTAATCTTTATTGCTGTTCTTAAAGGGGTCATCGGATGCCCATTTTCCACAAGTTGATATGATTCTTTAGGGTCTTAAAGCCGGCATGAAATCAAAATTGACTTTATTTACTTTACTAGCGCACATTGCTAGTCTTGATGTTAACAATTAATCCGTGCAAGTTAATCCGTTTAAAAAAATTGTTTGTTTTCGTAATCTTTAATCAAAATCTGAACATTTGCTTCCGCTCTGGAATGGCAGTACTTCTCTGATGATGTCAGTTTGACGGCTTGGGCAGAACATCCTTTTAGACACACCCCTCCAACCGTTAGATTGATATGAGTGAGAGACAGAGAGGAGGAGCGCCAAAATAAAACCATGCCCTCTATTCAATATTCCGTTTCAGAAGGAAATACGTCACTACACTGAAATAAAGTCGGCAGCAACTTCCGGTTCACGCGGACTTTAATGAAAAGTCTATAACATACTTTGGTTAAAATTTCTCAATGGTAGTGTAAAAAACACCCTTTTTACATTGTCAAAATCAGCTCTGTTTACAGCACGCGGTTCCAGTCCATGTTGCTTTAAATGCTAATAAGCTCTGCTGACCCCGCCCCTCTCTTCTGTGAGTGACGAGCCTTTCTAATGATACTGTTTACTTTAGCCACTGAACTTGCTAACTAGTACGTTATTAGGAAAGGCGATTTGCAAAGATTCATAAAAAACCCTTATACTCACTTCTTCTGTAGGTG
>NW_015542365.1:589658-604649 GCF_001515605.1 Sinocyclocheilus anshuiensis | reverse complement strand
TTGCAGTAGAAATAATTTGTAATCTTACAGATTATTACTCCTTTATTCCCCAAACTTCGCATATTGTTCCCTTATAACTACACGGAGGGACTGAATAGGTAATAGGTACACTGTAATTACAAAAAAGTTACGCTGTAAATTCTGTTTACTTACGCAGTACATTGCGGGTTGTAATCTAAAGCGTTACCGATTTTTTTAAAGCAAATCCAATGGAAAAATCCTATTGGATTTTTGTTGAGAGAACCAGGGTGAAGCTAACTTCTTGGTTTGCCTACAAAAACATGTCATCACCGCAGCACTCTATTGCTGTAATTGTTTGTGCAATGACTTAATTTATATGCAAAACACTGACAGTGTGACAAGTTTAGCTTATATATCCCATATTATGTAGCATTGTTACTTCTTTTGAGATTGTGTAATTTTTCTTAAATAGGAAAATTAGGCTGCCATCTGGACCTCCATGAAGACTTACTGCTTTTTTACTGCTTTTCGAGAAATTGTTAATGAGCCTCGACTGGATAATATCCCTCTGATTCTAGACACACCTGGTCGGTAAGTTTCAGGTTGGCTAAACAACATTTTGTTGTGAATTAAATGAACAGGCACCACTGACATGCATTTAATCTGCATCCTCTCTCTCTAGCTTGAGTTTTGAGTTTGCTGAACAGATAGAGCTCCTTTACTCAATTTGTGAAAAAAGGCGAAGAATTAACTTGATGGCAAATCTAAAAGATTTTTAATAATAATTATAAAGATAGAAATGTCACATAAAGTTAAACCATCACAATGTCTGCATTAGTTCAACCTGCACAATTTAACAGATTTTTAAAGTCGGCATGAAATCAAAATTGACTTTATTTACTTTACTAGCGCACATTGCTAGTCTTGATGTTAACAATTAATCCGTGCAAGTTAATCCGTTTAAAAAAATTGTTTGTTTTCGTAATCTTTAATCAAAATCTGAACATTTGCTTCCGCTCTGGAATGGCAGTACTTCTCTGATGATGTCAGTTTGACGGCTTGGGCAGAACATCCTTTTAGACACACCCCTCCAACCGTTAGATTGATATGAGTGAGAGACAGAGAGGAGGAGCGCCAAAATAAAACCATGCCCTCTATTCAATATTCCGTTTCAGAAGGAAATACGTCACTACACTGAAATAAAGTCGGCAGCAACTTCCGGTTCACGCGGACTTTAATGAAAAGTCTATAACATACTTTGGTTAAAATTTCTCAATGGTAGTGTAAAAAACACCCTTTTTACATTGTCAAAATCAGCTCTGTTTACAGCACGCGGTTCCAGTCCATGTTGCTTTAAATGCTAATAAGCTCTGCTGACCCCGCCCCTCTCTTCTGTGAGTGACGAGCCTTTCTAATGATACTGTTTACTTTAGCCACTGAACTTGCTAACTAGTACGTTATTAGGAAAGGCGATTTGCAAAGATTCATAAAAAACCCTTATACTCACTTCTTCTGTAGGTGAAGCTGGATCACGAATTATCGGTGCATTCACTTCAAAACGAAAGTAAAGTTAATCCTCTGCGTTTTCAGCGGCTCAGATGTCTGGAGTAAATGACGACTGCTATATTCATTATTATATCCAACAACAAAACACCTCAATCGCTTAATCGGAGACATTCCTGTCTTCCCCTGGACTGGAGTCGACACAATGGCGGACAGCTCACAGCTCACTCAGGGCGGGTCTATGGTAAAACACCAGTCCAGTCTGCTGAAACGCTACTGTCAATCAACTATCGTGGGAGGGGCCTGTACAGAACTACGTAATTCTGACAGGAATCTCAGAACAGCCTGATTTGAGAAAGGGGATTTAAAAAAAAAACTGGGTGGATTTTTATCATTATAGGGTGGATGTGTACACACACTTCCAACACACATTTATGTTCAAACAACAACAAAAGTTAATTTTGCATGACCCCATTAACGTTTATAATACAAATGAAGAGTTCAGATGCAAAAGCCATCTGAAATTTTAATCTAAAATGAGCATTTTTATCAGGCTCCTATATTTATGTTCAGTTATTTCACTTTAATGGCATAGAGAAGGACCCATACATTGCCATTCAAGTAAAATGACTGAACCTAAACATAGGAACCTGATAAAAATAACACATTTCAGAAGAAAATTTCAGACAGCACTTAGAGGCTTTTGCACCTGAACTCTTCAAAGTTTCTATTTGTTTTTGGTCACAGATGTTTTTTATGACACATTTTCAGTTTTTTTCCTTTGAATTAAAAAGCGATGAATTTAGTCTTCACACCGATTAAATATATCAGTATTTTGAACATTTTCATAAGACTCTGCCGATTCTGGTGTTATAAACAGGTGTAAAGTATTTGAGTGAATGTAATTAATTACTGTACTTGAGTATCTTTTTGGATACTCTGTAGTTTTACTGAGTATCAAAGATATTAGCAACGTTTACTCTCTACTTCACTACATTTTTGATTAAGTATCTGTACTTTTTACTCCACTACATTTGTAATAAGTGTTGCAATTACAAATTACATTTTGCATGGCACCTAGTTTTTTCTGCAGCAGTTTATTTCTGCTACAAAAGAAGTGATATCGCCAACTACAGGGCACTGAAAGTACTATATCTTGTGCGTTTTGCACACCCAAACCGGTCAGCAAGGCTACTTTTCGTGAATGTGAGTTCCTTAGCAAGTAGTTGTGAATCACGGATGTTTTATATATGAGATGAGGACATGACTGCAGCCGGCAATGAGGCCCAAACCAGCACATCCAGTGCAAGAAGGATTTGACTTTTTAATTTTACTTAACATTATTTTATTTATCCGTTATACTGAAGAGAACTTTTCGAAGGATATTGTTTTGTTTTTTTTTTCGTTTTTTCGTTTTATTTTAGTTTTAGAAAATAAACGTGATTGCTCTCCTCACACATCAACTCTTTCTTGTTTTTCACTAGTGCATCTTTGAGCCTATATTTAGCATAAGTAAAATACTTAAGTACTGTTAAAATCAGATACTCTAAAACCTTTACTCAAGTTGTTTTGGAATTGGTGACGTGTAACTTGTAATAGAGTAATTTTCACTGTAAGGTATCTGTACTTTTACTCAAGTACTCTTTACACCTCTGGTTATAAACAACATTTTGACCATAAGAGGGAGCCAGGAACCAGAATATGGACACATATGTCAGGAGCAGCAACTGTAAGCTTATTCATTGTGTGTCATGTCTTTCCAATGTTGTAAATATTTTGCTTAGTCTGCCTCATATCTTTCTTGTTGATGGGGACTACTTTAATTTGTTGACCATCTTCACCCATCACCCCAGGCCCAGTTGCTGAGTCCCACCTCAGGTACAGCTGCTCACACAGAGGGTGCAGCTCTGCACATTCACAGCCCATCATTAGCTGGACCACACAAGAATGCCACATGCAGTCTTGCAAAAACACATTTTTAGTAAGGCTGCCATCTGTAAGCATGAAAATGACATTTACGTGATGACACTGGCAACGGTAGGAATTTGTGAAGTTTAAAATATTTTGTTTAGACTTTTAAAGTAGCAGTAGAAAGTATAAAATGAATTTCATACAGGAAGCCAAAAGTGCCTTGCACTGGAATCTGCTGCTCTGTGCCAGCCAACAGAAAATATAATTCAGGGAGTTAATAAACCACAGGGCAAACCAGAAGTTTTGAAATGTAATCATAAGAAGTATATGAATTAATATGTATTCATATCTAATATTTTGCCCCTGTTCTGTGTGTTTTGGTTTCTCTCTGTGTCATCAAGGGGATAAAGCATTTGATACACATATGGCATGAAAAATGTTTCCAGTTCTCATTATGTTTTACCACTTGGACTTTACCTGAAATGAAACAACTTGGCATTATTAAACTTATTTAATAGACCCTGAGGTTTAAAACTCTGAGTCTTATATACTTTGTGTTAAATACTCAACTCTATATAAAAAAGGCTATAATATTGTGTAATATCCTATTTTTATTTTATTTTCAGACATGCATAATTCAGTTTACCTTAAAAACAGCTAAAGGCAAAGAAGAACAAACTGTTTCGAGGCTGCAGGACTCCTGCTAAGCATGGGTTGGGCCTTCACACAATCAGATGTTACTGTTTGAACAGTAGTTTACCCCATGTCACACATTTGTTGGGATCTGTCAGAGCAAACCTTTTTGGGTTAAAAAAAAAATTGAAATCCTTTGAGGCCTATGGCAGTTTTGGTTGGCTGTGTGAAAGGAACAGCACAGTTGCTGAGTGTCCTTAAGAACCAATGCCAATGTTTTGGTAAGTGCATGTAACATTAGGCTTAGCAAAGCCTCACATCAACAGACTGAGAACCTTATGAGCCAGATGACGCAGTGCCAGATGAGCAAAATCAATGGACCACACAGACTTTTTCTACTGCGTTTCTCACAAATCCCAAACCAACTGCAATTACTCTAATTTAGTTTTAGTGTAATGTTTGTCAGCAAGAAAAGACCAATGTAAGATTTATTAAAAATGTGGAACCACATGAATGTGCATCCTTTTTGACCTGCATTCTTCAGCAAACACATGAATACTTGAATATTTACTTCCCTGAATTTTAGCTAAAGGATTCAGATGGATGTTTTTGATGGAGTGCTAATGAGATGACAGATTTGAAACTCATGAAAACATGTCCAGGTCACTTTTTACTCTAAATCAAAGGAATAAAACCAAATTATATTTTGCTATTTTCTTTAAAGCACCCAACTAATTGTCATTACAATAATGCTTCTAAACCAGTGACTCTCTTCTAGACTCAAATATCAAAATATTGGCTATATATTATATATTCCCTCTGGTATTTCTGCTGTAATTATGACAACACTCCACTTTTTTTATTAACAAAAACTCAGAGTGTTGATATATCAAATTCATTAAACAGCTTATTTTGTGATTCTGGATTTATTTTTATTAATAAATAACAAAATAAAACAGTTATTGAAGGGGAAACAAGAAATATGATTTCAGTTAATATCTTGATATTTTTATGTTTTAGCATTTTAATTATGTTACATTTTGTTAAATTATTTTAAGCTATCATGTTGCCCCCTCTTCTAATTTGATTCGCTTTACTGAATTACAATATTTTTATTTAAATCAGCATAAATTAAAGGCAGTAACAAATTATGATGTACAAAATTCTACAACTAAACACACATACACATTTCCTAGTAATGGACATAATGTATTCAATGTATTCATACAGATAAACTATAAGTAATCCATGCATATCTCTATTCTTAATTCAATAAACACCTGAATTTGTAAATCTCCATTGCATTACAATGATTTGAACAGTAAGAATTTATGCCTGAAAAGACAAAAACATCTATAAGTCAGTCTTGGATTACTTCTAAGTGTGTGTGTGTGATTTTAATTTATCCACCATACTATCTTCCACTTTAAAATGCTGCTACTGTATAAAAACACAAATGACTTAGAGTGCCACGCTTTATGCCCTCCTTGACACACTCTACCATTAAGATCCCACCCCTACCACACCACAAGGGTAATTCTGTACACTGAGATATGTGCACAGACTTCAAATGCACAGGCAAAAGGATCCAAGAGAAACAGAGTAGAAACCCCAAGTTTGCTCAGACAGACACAAACATTTATTGGCATTATACACACGATGCTAACTGTGAAAAAATGACAGATACGTGAGGATACAATGGTTCATTTGTTTGTTTTAGGAAGCGTACACTTTCAGGTGTTTTTCTTTGTGTCTAGTCTTTGTCAAAGGCCAACGGGAAAGCTTTCAGATCTGTTTAAGCGTGTGTGTGCATGAGTGGAGACAAGCAAGGCATGGACTCACAAACACACAGAGGGGTCAGAGGTCAGACTACAACATTCCTCACAGCTCTGGACACACACACACACACACACACACACACACACACACACTTGACCTGTGTTTTTGTCCTTGGACATACTCTAAAAACAGGCTAAACTAAGTAAACAAACACACAGTTATGTAAGCTGTCCTCCCAAGTGTTATCACACCAAGCAATTAGATTCAAGATTAGGGAATGGTACGACACCATGCGATCCACAGTAGACTTTTCATATATCATTGGCTACTTTGACTTCAGGGGACTGTTTTAAGTCACAAAAGTTGATTCTGACACTGTGGGCATTTGTGTGTGTGTGTGTGTGTGTGTTGAGTTTCCTGCTAGCTCAGGTCCAGCCTCACAATTGCCTATTGTCTGGGCCGAGTCACACTTCCTGAGAGGGCAGAATTCACAGAAGCAGTGACATAGTCCAAACAAATTCTTTGGGCTACACCTCCACCCCGGTTTCATCGCACCCGCCATTCCAAGGAGCCATGTGCCAAGAAAAGGCATGTTCCCAACAGGAAGTTAATTAGCGTCGAGCTCCTCAGGAAAGCAGGGGGAAGAAGGTGGAGTCGGGAATATGACTGGCTTCTCATGTACTTACTGTTTATTTAGTCTGTAAGGTCATAAAGATGCTCTGTCTGTAGTTTCTAGGTTAATTTTAAATGCTAAAAATTCTCTAATAGCCCCGACCCACACATTAAACACCCCACCCTCCATCCAACCCGACACCCGCACACACAGAGAAAAGAAAAAACGATTTCCTTTTCAGACAGCAACATCTGGCTTTCATAACCCAAGTCAATGCTCCTTTCCAGCTACTAGAAGATCTGACCACTGGGCTCTGTGTCTGTGCCTTAGCGCAACAATTAGACAAATATTTGCTTTTAGGGGAAAATTGGATGGAGAAATATGATAAAAATTATGTTAGAGTTTGTGAGCATGACATGTAATGGCAGATGCCTGTATAATTGACAGTCTCTGAACCCCTCCATTGTTCTTGTCAGTCACTTAATACCAAGCACACACGAATCCCACAGTGTATTCTTCAGAAATGTAAATGAAGGTGTAGATCAGGAAATGGGCCATTAAAACAAGACAGACGGGATTCTCTGATAGTTGAGTAACGGTCGGCTAGTTAATAATTCACAGAATAATTCACTGCATGGATTCCAAAATCCTACATTTAAAGCTGCAAAATAGCAAAAAGACATTGGACATGTTCTTAACTGCTTGCTTACTTACGAGGTGGAAACTTCTGATCAAGAAAAATAAACTCCACAAGCTCAGTCAACACAAACCTTTGTGGTTTGCAGTCTGATTAAAATCTGATTTTTAATCATGCTTTTAAGTCTGGAAGTCCATTTCCGTCACATAAGAAAAAAAAACTGACAAATTTTGAGAGAAAAGTAATAATTATGAGAGAAAAGTCCAAATTATGAGATAAAAAGTCAAACTTATGGCATACTAAGTTTCGATTATGAGATATAAAAAAACTGAACTGAAGAAAAAGCCAAAATTCTGAAATAAAAACATAAAAACTCATAATTATGAGAAAAAGATTTGATGAAGTTTCAGACAGTGACCGTACCTATGTTTGCATTGTTACAATAATAAACAGACACTCTTTGGCAGTTTAAACAGCTGATCTACTTTACAGAACAACGATTTGTGAACAAAATCATTTGAGACTTGACATGGACACCAAATTGGAGACTTCCGAAAAACATGAATATGAAAAAATATATATTTATGAAAATATGAAATGGATTGCTCTTTAACTAACCTGCACTGTCAGAACAAAATCATTTGAGACTTGACATGGACACCAAATTGGAGACTTCTGAAAAACATGAATATGAAAAAATATATATTTATGAAAATATGAAATGGATTGCTCTTTAACTAACCTGCACTGTCAGAAAAAAGAATAAAAGCTGTTACTGGGATGGAAACTCTTTCAAGTGGTACATCTTTGTGCCTTTTTTACCCCAAAGGGGTGCATTTTAGTACTTTTTGAAAGGTTATGGCAGCAGTGACAACTTCTGTACCATTTTTTTCTAAGAGTGTGTAGTAGAGTATAGAAAATATTACCAAAAAGGATATGATACTTGAATTGGACTTGTCCTTGAAAGACATGAATTTGACACTATAAACATATAAACATGCCTGTTATTGCCTACAACAGCATAGAGACGGGAAAGAGCTTGATTGTGTTGCTTTGTGGGACTGAAGGAATTTTATTTCACACCCAGACAGTAGTAGTCTAACTAAATAGGTCACTACATTTTTGATTTTCTGTTTTTATAAGTTTACTCTGTGGATTAAATAGTTTAAGCATTTCAAAAAAACGAAATGCTGACAGAGTTTAAATCCTTGGCAGGCTTTGTAACCTATGCGAAAGTAATTTCCTTAGGAGACATCCTTTTTCACCAGGAAATTTTTTTGCTGTTTTACTATGGCCCTCTTTCCCCAGCCTCCATCTCCCTTGCTTTACCCCCACTACTTTAAAGCTCTTGATCCTTATCCCTTACACTGCACTATCCACCTGTTTCTTGAAACCTAATCTACTTCCTAGTGATATCACTGCCTGTCTTGTCTTTCAAATGCATATTTACATGTAGGATTTAACCAAAGCCCTGTCACACTGATCCAGCAAGATAACATTATTGACATCTAATGGTATTTTGCTGTAAGCAAGAAACACAGTCCCAGTCACATGGACAAAAACACTGGGCAAAAAGATCCATCCAGTGAGAACACAAATAGTTTACCCAAAATGTACTCACCCTCAGGGCATCCAGGATGTAGATAAGTTTGTTTCTTCATCGGAACAGATAGCATTACATCACTTACTCACCAATGGATCCTCTGCAGTGAATGGGTGCCATCAGAATGAGAGTCCAAACAGCTGATAAAAACATTACAAAGATCCACAGCATGACTCACAGCATGACAGAGGATGGACTTTTTCACTGAAGGAAGGATTATTATGGATTATGGACACATATTTTGGTCAGAAGCAATAGTTAAAATGCATTAATGATGGATTTGTTTCTAACAAACATGCAGATTTCATTTCTCAAGATGGTAACTGATTGACTGGAGTCATGTTGTGTATTATTGTAATGCCAGCTGTTTGGACTCTCATTCTGACGGCACCCATTCACAGCAGAGGATCCATTGGTGAGTAAGTGATGTAATGCTTACCAAGCATTTCAATCAATTTCTCCAAATCTGTTCCTATGAAGTAACAAACTCATCTTGGATGGCCTGGGGGCAAGTACATTTTCAGCAAATTTTAATTTTGGGGTAAACTATTCCCTTAAAGACATGCCCTGCAGTTTCTCTGTGGATTGGGGTAATTAATCTCTTGTCAAGCTCTCATGGAAAATACAGGATGATCAGTATCTCTACAAAGAGATGATGGCCTAGACCAGGGTACTAAGGCTATAGGCAGGTGAGTTTTTTTTTCAGGGTTGGAGCTGAACTCTGCAGGACTGCGGCTCTCTAGGACCGAACTTGCCTACCCCTGGCCTAGACTAAACACAGAGAAGAGTGATATTGGTAAGAGGAGCGGATGCAAGAAGACACACTTTTAAAACAGTGCAACTCAAGAACAGGATGAGACTGAATTGAGTTTTGAATACAAAACATGTCTAAAGTCAAAAAGGAAATAAACAAAAAAAAATGTGTTTTTTCAAAGCAGAAAATAACTCAAAGCACAGGAGGGAGGAAACTCTGATAACATTAGACTTGTAACAATGTGTACTGTGCACTAAACTCAGTTACAAGCTTATCTTACATTTCTTAATAATCACCTCACTATCAATAATAAGCATGGAGTGTGGGAAAGAAACAATCACATTGTTTTCTCAAAGGCATTTGTCATCATCAGATCATGTGTGAAAATAACTCAGCGCATGTTTAAATGCCTTTGTGGACTGTTTGAAGCTTTTGAAGTGAAATATGATATTACAAACTTCAACACTTGCTATTTGTTAACCCAGAGTTCATTATGATGTAGCATAGAGGAAAGCCAGCCCCAGGACATCGCTCAAATCTGAGCTCCGTAAACATTGCTATGATAAGCTAAGAATTCTCTGCTGGATCCGTTCCCTTTTTGGCACTGATCTCAAGACAGGAATCACAGTTAATGGGCCCGAACACCAGCAGTTTCTACATAATCATGGGAGACTGTAGGAAGAACGCAGGAAGACAAAACACATGGATGTGGTAGACACATAGGGTAGCTACTTACAGCTATTTATTTCATTAAGGCCCAAGCCAATAGGGGCGCAGGGCACTATTGTTCTTCTAAGGATTTTTTTTTTTCAAGGTTTTTGGGGGGTTTTGGGGTGAATTAATGCATACTCCTTGTTGGAGAATGATGCAATTCACAACACATTTTGTCAACATAATGCCAAGATACTGAAGATGCTAAATTGCGAACGGTTGTCCACTAGATGTTGTCCACTAGATGGAGTCATAGGATTAGAAATCTTTTAAGCCTATTCTTGTTCAGCTCAATCTCCATCTATTAGAATGACAAATAAATGCATAGGATCCATTGATATGTACTGTACTGTCAGTATACTTGTACATAATTATTTTAGAAATCCTTATAGAGCATTAAAATCATTTAAAAAAATCTTATAGATCATTAAAAGTTTTATATATCCTACCCTCTCTCACTCAAAGGATAAGAAATCTTTAAGCCTGATCCTTTACTGCACAGTTCAGTTAGTTAGACTGACAAACAAATACATAAAATAAGTTCATATGTACTCTACGGGTAATGTGGTTTCATATAATTATTTACAGATGCTTATAGATCATTAAAAGTTTTGGTAACACTTTACAATAATGTCACATTTGTTAACATTAGTTAATGCATTAACTAACATGAACTAACAATGAACAATATATTTTTACAGCATTTATTAATCTTTGTTAATGTTAGTTAATATAAAATATTCATGTTCATGTTAATTCACAGTGCATTAACTGATGTTAAAATATACAACTTTAAACGACTTTTTAAATAATATTAAAAAGTTCGTTTTGAACTTAATATTAACTAACATTAATAAATGCTATATAATAATTGTTCATGTTAACTAATATAGTTAATGTTAACAACTGAAACCTTATTGTAAAGTGTTACCACAGTTTTATATATTGTTCTGTGTGTGTGTGTCACACTCTTGATGTTATAGTGTAACCCTTTCATTTCAGTAACCTTTTAAGACCAGACTGCCAGAGGGTTACTGTAAATGCATGTCCCCGTTGTGTACCGTTTTCCTGATGCCACTGGGGTGGTGGTTGCACTGGTGGCTTGGGCCCATCATCACTGCTTGCAACTATATTTTGATTTTATTTTTTAAGTAAATAATTTGCTGACTAATAATTGTAAGCTTGTACAGACAAAAAACTTTTAGACATGGGACAGTATTGGTGCAATGAAGATTATTTTATAGTTTATACACTTTACAATAATGTCCCATTAATATCAATTAATGCATTAATGAACATTAACTAACAATGAGCAATACATTTTTACCGTATTTATTAATTTTTACGTAAATAAAATACAACTGTTCATTGTTAGTTCAAGTAAGCATAGGTCCATTAAATAACATTAACAGATACAACATTTGATTTTAATCATGTGTTAGTAAATGCTGAAATTTATATTAAATATTTACATTAATAAATGTATTTACATTTTTTGTTCAAGTTAACTAATGTAACAAATAATAAACAGAACTTTATTGTGAAGTGTTACTATTTTTATTAATGTTTGAATTAGCTTTTATTTTTATATTTTCAGATTTCATTAAAATTTTTTGCAATAATGTGCTTTTGTCATTTTTATTAGTTTTAAATTTAATATTTAATAAAAAAAATAGTTATTTGTGTTTCATTTATTTGTATTTATTAGTTAGTACGTATTAGACTAGGCATTGGACTTATGTGAAAGGAAGAGGAGGAACTGGGGGGAAACAGATTGAGAGAGACAGACTTGGGTGGACAAAGGAAAAAAAAAGGAAAAGATAGACTGTTGTGAAGTCAAAAAGGGGAGAGAAAAACCTAAAATTATATCCCTGCCTCCCTTTTGGGACCAGCATCTGAAAAGTATCCAAAAGCTACATGTTATTCACAGCAAATAGCTGGCATGCTTGAGCAGAGGGGATTGTTTACTCTAGGAAGAACAAGATAGAGCAGGTGATGGTACAATGAAGGAGCAGAGAGAAAAACAGAGAATGAAGATGAAAAGATATATAACAGAAAAGATCAGAAAAATAGACACAGACAAAAACACAATGTGAAATTCGTGTAGTTGATATTAAATGCAACCGATGCAGTTACATCTCTGAAGAAATGGCTGTTATATAATCCATGATGACTTTAGAAACTTCACCTCCCCAAATGGCTTTTTTTTTCTTTCTTTTTTTTACCAATCCATCTCGCATTTCTAACAGCAGCGGTTTTGAATGGATCAGTGTGTTTTTCCGGGCTATTTTCCCTCTCAATATATGAGAGGACTGTTCTGAATCACAATCAATTTCCCACTGATGCTCATGCATTGCCCTTGGATACAAACTGCAGGACTTCCATTGATCTACTGATCTGCTAACATCAACAACACAGCTCTGGGTTATGATTTATTTTGACCCAATAGTGACACCAACACTAAAGCCATCTAGACTTTGATCACAGGCCTTTTTGCAGTTTATGCAATCCCTGCTGAAAGCAAACATCCTCAAACAGGGATGCATTATTTACATTTGAAAATTGAAGACTTTATAATTACAATTCCTGAGCACACCACATGCTTTGATAAAAAAACAAAAACACGAGGATACTTAAAATGGAATCTTGTTGCTGAGCTGAGTGATAAACCTTTCAAATGTATTTTCCATAACTATTTAATGTTTTATTATTAAATCAATAATGTTATATAAGTTTGAAAAGCAGTAGCATAGACATTTGACAGGGCTGGTCATGTGATTTCAACATAGGTGCACCCATGACAGGGTAACCTAAAAAGCTTTTTCTGGAAGACTAATGTTTGGAGTCTTTCTCTTATATAAGTGTGCATCGTTATAATGGCATTACCCAAAAATGCTTTTCATTTTCAGCAAATAAATAAACAGGCCTAAATAAACAGCTTTAAACGTCAAATATGTAACATTTCAGCACTTAATACGCGATAAATGTCTGAAAACTACTCGAGAGATAACAGTCGTGGCACTGAACAACACACTGAGAACATGGAACTTGTCCAAGTAGTGTTCGAAATGCCCGCCCCGCGATTCTCCCCTGACGGCGACACGGAGCTCCACACTGACCGCTGCCTCTCAAACTGAAGACAGTACAAAAGAGAAAAGATTTATGGTGGACTGCAGGATCTTACTATAAGTGGAGATAAATCTCATTCATTGCTTTTTTGGGGCATGATAAACTACATCAACCCACGAGGTGAGTTGTACTGGTTTACTCAATTGTCACATTAATGTCTCAGCATTTTGAATTGTGTCGATTTATTTAGGAGCATATGCTAAATTCGCGTTTTGTTTAGTGTGTACTATTAACAGCGTAACCAATGTTAATTTAGTCAGCAAGTAGTCTACCCTATTGCACATAGACCGACTAGTCGTGTGTTATTGAGTGCATGACGGAGGAAACCTAATATGTGCTGCTGTAAAATTAGTATGCGCTCTCCACGGCATACTTACAGTTCATGCCCGTTATGAGCGGCAGTCATGCGGATTTTGATTCATTTCATTCTTTATGATAAATTAGTTTAATTACATGTTGGAATGTAAGGTTTACATACTAGTTAACGAGCTTTATTCAAGATTTGGCTTTGGTTACTGATGAGGAAAACATGCACTTCTACTTTTATGTTAAACTGTACCTTTGAAAAGTGAAAAAAACTAGGATGACATTTCTGTGAAGCAATGAAATCCAAAGTTCACAAATGACTAGATCAATGGACTGCTACAGCAACATTTTAGTTCAGAAACTTTGATCTGTCCTTGTCCCATATATTCAGTTACTCTTATTTGTCATTTTCCTTATATTTTGCATTACAGGGTATTAGAGGTCCGTTAACTAGTATTCATTGTGCCACTGTGCCTTTTTATATTCGTTTAGATTAGGTAATTGTTCTGTAGATAGCATAGATAATGAAGTGTAAATAGGAAAATAAAGGGAATAAAGACACGAGTAAAGCAGACAGGGCCAGTTACAGTATATTTTCACACAAAACCATTGGGTTTGTTTGCATTTGGTATTTTCCATAATGGACTCACTCTGCCAGACAGTCATGCTGAGTGCTTTGTAAAAAATAGGATATGTTCATATGATGAAATTAATATATTTGTAATCATGATTTACTCCTTGGCAGCCTTTTTTTTTCTTTAGACCACATGAGATGAGAGAAAAAGTGGAGGTCATTTGGTGAAAAGGAAAAATGAGGCCATTTCTTGAATGTTTGTTCACCTAGTTAGCTAAGTTATAGTGTAGCCTAGCTGATCAAGTTTCAGGGGAATTGGAGAAATATGTTAAGTACTGTATATGAAACACCTTTTGAACCATTTTTCAGTTCAAAAGAACAAATGTTCAGTGTGACTGATATTCAAATCACTTATTTTAATTATATTATATGAATCTGCATTGGACAGCTGCAAAGAGCAAGTGCTATTAAAGGGGTCATATGATGTTGCTAAAAAGAACATTATTTTGTGTATTTGGTGTAATGAAATGTGTTTATGTGGTTTAAGGTTAAAAAAACACATTATTTTCCACATACTGTACATTATTGTTTCTCCTCTATGCCCCGCCTTTCTGAAACGCGTCGATTTTAACAAGGCTCATCGGTCTGAAAAGCAAGGTGTGCTGTGATTGGCCAGCTATCCAGTGCGTTATGATTGGCCGAATACCTCAAGCGTGTGACGGAAATGTTACGCCCCTTACCATACTGTGATGATGCCCTGTCAGGCCGGAGCGATGATTCAAAAACATGAAAACCCATTATAAACGAGGCATTCGTTGCATCCAGTGGGGACATAATTATGGATTATAATGACTTATACTGTCTATTTACGCGTTGC
>NW_015542365.1:587602-589344 GCF_001515605.1 Sinocyclocheilus anshuiensis | reverse complement strand
CCCGGCGGATTCGACGAAGGAGCATCCGGAGGGCTTGCGGCAACCACATGTGACGACCCCGGGCTGGACTCGTCTTTGTCCACGGTGAAAGCCGATCCGGCGATCCACAGCGCAAAGTTGTTGTATTTCCTCACCGACCAGCATGGATCAGCTCCAGGCATGACGAAGCGGATATCGTCCTCATTTGGAAGGCTAAACAAAGTAGTTTCGCTTTCACAAACGAATGCTTGTAACACTCCAAAGAGAAAGGAAAAATTGAAATCGCATCATATGACCTCTTTAAGATCAGACAGATCAACTTTTATGCCCACATGAATAAGGCCCGCAGAGGGAAAGAAACCCCAAACATGTTTCCAATCTTAAATGTGGGTACTGTACTGGATGTCTGTAATAGACAGAGATGTTTCCCCCAGGAATGCATGCACACACACGGGATCTATTAGACTGCGGTTTATGGATTGATGTGCACATCTCCTCTCAAACAAAGCACAGACATAATTGCATTGTTTGCATTCACTAAAAACAGCTGCAAGAATTATGAGACAGTGTGTTTTGGTTTATTGCCATTTGTCGTGTCAAGAGGCAACAACAGCCCTGCTGAATGTCAGTGTATTAGTCGGTTATGTTATGTTTAGCACATTACACGACGACATACACCACCAACCATTCCCATTTCTCAGCAGATGTTAGAAAAAATAGTTACATTTGGGGACATTGTTCCCAAAATACATTTTTGACCATAGATCTAGATATGGATACATGTGATTCCATGTTTGACCAATACTTACTAAATATTAATACTTTGAAAACATATTAACATTATTTTTATTTAAAACAATGTTATGTAATATTATATACACTATCAGTCAAAAGTTTGGAATAATTAAGATTTATGTTTTTACTCGCCAAAGCTGAATTTATTTTATTAAAAATACAGTAAAATTGGTGATACAGTAATAAAATAACAATATTCCACAATATGACTGTATTTCTGATCAAATAAATGCAGCCTTGGTGAGCATAAGAGACTTCTTTCGAAAAAATAAAAAAATTGCAATTATTCCAAAGGTTTGGCAATGTAATATTATTTAATATTATATATTATGTAAAACAAAGACATATATAAATAATAACATAACATTTTTTTAAATAAAAAATAATAAATGTAAGATTCTATACACTATTTCTCACTAATAAACAAACTATAATTTATCATGTGAACATCCCTGTACAAAGGGTCAGAAATACTATAAGCAAAAAGGAGACAAACCAAATGCTAAGGCATTCTGAAATTCATGTTATTTTTTACATTTACATTTAGACATTTAGCAGACGCTTTTATCCAAAGCGACTTACAAATGAGGACAATGGAAGCAATCAAAATCAACAAAAGAGCAATGATATGCAAGTGCTATAACAAGTCTCAGTTAGCTTAATGCAGTACACGTAGCAAGGTTTTTTTTTTTAAATCATATAATAAATAAAAAGAAAACGGATAGAAAAAGAAAAAGAATAGAGCAAGCTAGTGTTAGAGGCCTTGTGTGTTTTTTGCTTTTTGTTAATCAGAAGTCAGAAAGTCAGAATTATAATTGTATAATAAATAAAAAGAAAACAAATAGAATGCAAAAAATTAGAGACGCAAGTGTTAGTTTTTTTTTAAGAAAAACAAGCAGTTAGTTAATAAATAGAGTGCAAGTCTAAAAGGGGCA
This sequence comes from Sinocyclocheilus anshuiensis, assembly GCF_001515605.1. Taxonomy (NCBI): domain Eukaryota; kingdom Metazoa; phylum Chordata; class Actinopteri; order Cypriniformes; family Cyprinidae; genus Sinocyclocheilus; species Sinocyclocheilus anshuiensis. The sequence goes on along the minus strand of NW_015542365.1, from coordinate 587,635 downwards.
AGTTTTTTTTAAAGAATAGAATTAGAATAGAGA
>NW_015542365.1:586411-586919 GCF_001515605.1 Sinocyclocheilus anshuiensis | reverse complement strand
TTTTTTTTAAATAAAGAATATAATTAGAATAGAGATTGCTAGAGTTAGAGGGTCAAATAAAGATAGAAGAGATGTGTTTTTAGCCGAATCTTGAAGATGGCTAAGGACTGCTCGGACTGAGTTGGGCAGCTCATTCCACCAGGAGGGAACATTTAATTTAAAAGTCAGTGAACGTGATTTTGTGCTTCTTTGGGATGGCACAATAAAGCGACGTTCACTTGCAGAAGGCAAGCTTCTAGAGGGCACATAAGTCTGAAGTAATGAATTTAGGTAAAGTCGGTGAAGAGCCAGTGGTGGTTTTGTAGGCAAACATCAATGCATTGAATTTTATGCGAGCAGCTATTGGTAGCCAGTGCAAATTGATAAACAGAGGTGTGACGTGCATTCTTTTTGGCTCATTAAAAATTAATCTTGCTGCGGCATTCTGGATTCATTGTAAAGGTTTGATAGAACTGGCTGGAAGACCTGCCAAGAGAGCATTGCAATAGTCCAGCCTGGACAGAACAAG
>NW_015542365.1:574565-586156 GCF_001515605.1 Sinocyclocheilus anshuiensis | reverse complement strand
TTTTGGATTAATTGTAGAGGTTTGATAGAAGTGGCTGGAAGACCTGCCAAGAGATCATTGCAATAGTCCAGCCTGGACAGACCAAGAGCTTGAACAAGGAGTTGTGTTGCATGTTCCGAAAGAAAGGGCCTGATCTTCTTGATGTTGTATAAAGCAAATCTGCAGGACCGGGCAGTTTTAGCAATGTGGTCTGAGAAAGTCAGCTGATCATCAATCATAACTGCAAGGTTTCTGGCTGTTTTTGAAGGAGTTATGGTTGATGTGCCTAACTGGATGGTGAAATTGTGATGAAACGATGGGTTTGATGGAACCAGAAGCAGTTCTGTCTTGGCAAGGTTGAGTTGAAGGTGATGGCCCTTCATCCAGCAAGAAATGTCTGTTAGACAAGCTGAGATGCGAGCAGCTATCGTTGAATCATCAGGATGGAATGAGAGGTAGAGATGAGTGTCATCAGCATAGCAGTGATATGAAAAGCCATGTTTCTGAATGACAGAACCTAGTGATGCCATGTAGACAGAGAAGAGAAGTGGTCCAAGAACTGAGCCCTGAGGCACCCCAGTAGTTAGATGTTGTGACTTGGACACCTCACCTCTCCAAGATATCTTGAAGGACCTTTTTCAATTAAACTTTTCACTCAAATTGTTATGCTGATAATATAATTTGTATTGCACATATATATTAAATTATAAACATATTTTCACTAGTTGTCTTAGACTTTTGGACTTTTGGTCTGCTTTAATCATGGTCTGTGTTAACCATCCACCTGTTTCACTCTCTCATTCAGGACGTTTGTTGATTTTACAAGAACCCCTTCAAACTGGGACGCCTGATTGGAATAAGTCAGCAGGATTCGGGGGGTGAAGGAAGGGAAGAGGGATTAGGGGCTTATCCTGGACATGACCAAACCTTAAGGAGCCTCCGTCAAGCCATAGGCTTCTATTGCCTAGATTATTACATTTAATTTATTGCCTTTTAAAGACCCTTTATCTCCCCCTGGAGATTCCTGGCGAGTGGGCCGCTGGATTTGAGTATCTTTAAAAACAAAGGATCAGGAGCAGAGGCCAGTGGGAGTGGAGGAGCATGAGGAGAGTATACATGCAAGGATAAAGCAACAAGCCTCCCTGCCGCTTTACACTTCAGCAGGGTGCAGGTCAAGGGTTACTGAATGAACTTGTATTGGGAAAGCATGCGATCACATTGATTACACAAGTCTGATTAAGGTATGTGACCTCTGTAACTTTTAGCAGTATATTAAAAAAAAATAAAAAAAAATATATATATATATATATACCGACCAAAATACTGTGCAAGTGAGTGACTGAGAAGTCAAAGCTGAATTTAGGCATTTAAAAGGCACTACACTCAATAATTTAATAAAAGACTTATTAAAAACTTATTAGTCAAATTAACTCAGTTTTACAGAACATGCAATTTGTCTGTGCCTATGTCTCATACCATATTGTATCACTTTATTTTTAGCAACTGAATTGTTTACAGATATTTTGTTAATATTTGCATCTTCCAGAGCATGTAGCAGCAGACTCTCTGGACCTTACTAAAGAAGGAGCACATGGTTTCAGTCCTAAACCACATATCTGCAGTCTGAGCTGAATTTATTTCTGAACTGATTTTTTTTTCAAAAGCACAAACCTAGAACAACTGTGAAGCCCAGAATCTTTGACCACATATGCAGCAGAGGTTTTTAGGAATTGGAGTCATGCATATTTTCAGCTCACATTTATCTTCACAGAATCTTTCTGGATATGAACAAATACCGATGGCCAAAACGGGACATAGCTGAATGCGTCTGCCTTTTGAGAAACTTTCCACTCAACTGCAGTTGTTATTCTGCTGAGATATTTTTAAGCTTGAAGGGTGATACGTGTATAATTTGCTTTCTTACGGTGTTCTCACCATTTTTTTAAACAAATTTTGTGGATTTTTTTTCCGGACTCTGGAAACTTACTTTTTGTACCCGGAGACGCCATGAACTTGGGCAAGCTCGCCGGCCTGAAGGGCCTGGTTTCCCACTCCTCAGGAAAACGTCGATTTAAAGGTGACCTCACCCCAGACATGATCAGCCCCCCATTGGGCGACTTCCGCCACACCATGCATGTGGGCCGTGGAGGGGATGTGTTTGGGGACACCTCGTTCCTCAGCAACCATGGTGGAGCAGGAAATAACACAGATGGAGACTCTTGCACTTCAGAGAAGAATGAGGAATTCTTCTCCCGCACGCTTCGCCATGTCCGCAAGACCCCCGACAGGCCCCGCGGCGACTCCAAGGACCTTTCACCCCCACCTCCAATAATTTCTCCAATCATAAAGAATGCCATTTCCCTCCCCCGGCTGGACGTGGACTCACCCAACGGCTGTCCTGTGAAAGTGCTTTTCCCTAGTTCACCCAAAACACCAGAGAACTCCACATACTTGTATGGTGAGTTTGTTAGTGTTGTTCACCTTTGTCAGACTCCGATTCAAATGCAGAAGTGAAGCCCATAAGTTATGGGCCTTCTGTGTGTGTACATAAGTCACTCCTGATATGATTGAAACCGCATGGCTGATGGAGGGTATGATGGTACACAATCAAGGAATTTTAAATGTGAGATATCTAGGCTTTGGAAGGTCATGAAAATAAATAAAATCCTTATAAAGCTTGAAAAAAATCATGAACGTTACCTTGATGAATATAATTTTGCACATTTTTTGTAGCACCACATCTCAGACAAAAGAACAGCGTCTAAAAGGATAGTCATCACTGCATTAACAATAAATTCAGTTCAGTTCTATACACATCACGTGGATTTAATATACAGTAAATGAAGTTGTGATTGTGCAGTTTTTGTTAGCAAATAATCAATAAAATAAAATATTAATAACTGAAATGTGTGTACCGAACAGGATTAAGCAATATAAAAATGAATATTTTTATTCAGCACGGACACATTAAATTGATCAAAAGTGACTGTAAAGACATTTATGATGTTACAAAAAATATTCTATTCACCAAAGAATCCTGGAAAAAAAAGGTATTCATAGCTGTTTTCACAAAAATATTAATCATTATAAGTATATCAGCATAAATATTAATCATTAACTGTTTTTAACATTGGTAATAAATAAGGAAATTTTACTTGAGCACCAAATTAGAATATTAGAATGATTTCAGAAACAATCGTGTGACTCTGAAGACTGGAGTAATGGCTGTTGAAAATGCAGATTTGCCATCACAACAATAAATAATATTTTAAAATAGAAATTTGTTATTTATAAATTGTTGTATTATATTTTTGGTCAAATAAATGCAACCTTGTTGAGCATAAGAAACTTCTTTCAAAAACGATAAAAACCTTACCGATCCAAAACCTTTGAATGGTAGTGTACGTAGTATGTTTTGTCTGAATTAAATATGTTTGTTTACTAGCTTTGTGTCCTTCAGTAAAACATGTGTCGGATCAAACAGAAATTGTTTGATAAACCATCTAAACACCTGTGGCAATCCCAGACTCCTTAGACCCAGACATTACAGCTCAGTGATCAGCGTCTGCCTCACCCATTCAAATACCTCAAACATGCCTCACTGGCTGCTCTACAGGAGAGCCTGTTCAAAAACAACCCCCCGCATACAAAACAATAAAAATAAAACATACACCAAATGCACACCCAAACAGTCTGATGAGTTTAATAATCAATATATGGAAAGTTTTAGTAAGCAAACTTAGTGTTTAGCTGACTGAATGGCTCACCATCAGACTGAAGGCTATAATGTTGTTCTGACCGGGAGCTATGAATGAGATGTTTTAGTGCTGAGCACACATCCCGTCTTAGAGCCCTGTTTTCAATCATGTGAAGAGTTTCTGTATCCACGCTTTTCCTGGAATTTGTAATTGCTGCCCTTTCTGTGCCAAGTGTGCACTGTTACAGAGCTCTATATGGTCAGAATCACAGATCTTAAAAGGACAGTTCACCTCAAATGAAAATGTTGTCATAATTTACTCACATTCTTTGTGTTGCTCCAAACCTGTATGACTTACTTTCTTCTGTGTAACACAAAAGAAGATATTTTGACTGTATTTGTCCATATAATGAAAGTCTTTGATAAATAAATGATAAATGAAGACGTTCATTGTATGGACAAAAACACTGAGACATGAGGGTGAGTAAATGATGACAAAAATGTAATTTTGGGGTGAACTATCGCTTTAAGGGCATCCAACCATATGGCAGAAAGTATTTGCTACTCCTGCTTAGGCTGCAGTCCGGAAGTGCTAAATGCAATGTGTTGGTTCTCACTGCCCTCTGTTGGCCAAACTCATAAGCAATAACAATTTCGTTCTTCTTTCTTTGTTTTGCAGGTTTGGAGTCTGGCTTTGTAACCTTGCCGAGACTGTCCCGCACTGAGCGTCCAGCCCAGGGCAGTTCTCCCTCAGCCTGCCTGCCTGAAATCCACAGAGGCTCGCTCACGGACACGGGTATCCCGTCCTTCCCCTGTTCAGACTCCATCAGTCCTTCTGACTCCATGAGCTCCTTCACTCTTGATTTGGGCCCTTCCCTCATGTCTGAAGTCTTTGCCATGATTGACAGCCCTGTGTGTGAGAAGGCTGATCCCATCAGTGAAAAAACACAGTCCACCAATGATAACTCTGAGGTGGACTCAGACGCAACCACATCTTTGGTGGACTCTCTCCTGAGAGAAGACGATGATGGTAGGACACGGTTATATGGAGGAGAGTGGAAGCATTCAGACTTTGTAAATGGTGAGTCACCCAAAAAATCCATGCTGGGGGATCGGATGCGCTCCGTCTCCATTGAGGATCACGGCATGATGCCAGAGAGTTTCCAGAGGGCTGCTGATGCGCTGGCACGTCATTATGGGAGTGGAGGACTCAGGAATACAAACACCAGCAACTCTCATAGGAGAGGACCATACAGCTATCCTGATGAAGAGGAAGTAATCAAAGTCTAACACTATGAGATGCCTAATGTCCAAATCGTACAGCACTTTTAAAGGGATACTTTAAAAGTCAAAAATGAACATTCTGTCATAATTGACTCAGCCTCATGTTGTTCCAAACCTGTTTCTTTCTTCTGTGCTATAATAAAAATATTGACACAAAATGCCACTCTTTTCATTATAATGTACTTGAATGAGGACTGGGCCTATCAAGCTAAATAATCACAAAAAAAGCACCATGAAAGTATCATAAATGTAGTCCATATTTTTCTGAAACCATTTTTTTTAGCATACTATGAGGAACAGACCAAAGTTCCCAAAAATTAATTAATATTGACTTATAATATTCTGTTCCTCTGGGCTGTGAACTGGATCATTGAGTCACTCGCAAACCAAATCAGTTCTGGTTCGATTTTTGAACGAATCATCCAGACTGGTTTTCTGTACTTGATAAACTGATTCATTGAAAAGATAGTTCAATGTTGTTTGGTTCCCAACATTCTTCAAAATATTTTGTTCTGCAGAAGAAAGAAATGCTTGGAAGGTTTGGAATGAGATCAGGATTTTTCTTTTTGGGTGGGGGGTCCCTTTAATAACAATGAAACAATAAATTGTAAATGTAACAATAATTAAATTTGTTCTGTTCCTCACAGACAGCTATGGTATGACTTACAACCCACAAGTCCACGGGATTACTTTTGTTAAACTTTTGGTGCTTTTTTTGTCATTTTGGAGTTTGGAGTTTGGAGTTTACAGTTCTCATTCAGACTCATTATATGGAAAAGAGCACCAAGGATATTCACCTAAAAGTTTTTGTTCCACAAAGGAAGGTCATACAAGTTCATAATGACATTATTTTTTGGATGCACTCTTTCTTACTTTTTTTGCAATGGGGAAAATGAAAGATAATTATTTGTTATTTGCCCCTACGCTCATGGTATTTTAAAGAAAGTATCATAAAAAATAACATAATAAAACAAAAACATCAGAATTACCTGCAATATGAGTAAATCTATACATTTTCTAATTTATTGGACAAGAACATAAACGAATTTTGGCATCTCAAATTTTCACCTATGTTTGATCCTACCTTCTCATTCCTAAAATATTAGATTTGATCCAGGGAAATAAAACCTGCCACAGTTGCTCTGTAATGCACAATAAACAGCTAGCTATACAGTGGTAACAGTATGCCATTAAAATATGCAAAATTTATGTTTTCACATTAGCACAAACAAAACAGATAAAACAACCAATCATGACTTTCATTTTTCTTTCCTTTATTACATGATAAATATCTTAAGATCAACACAGTATACAGTAATATTATATGATACCCAACAACTTTTATCAATGTATTATGAAATTGATTAAATATTAATATGAATTTTGTTTGAATTTAAGTTTTATTATGACAGAGTTAACCTCTCCATTCCCTTAATCACAATATAATATGTACATACTGTACGTATGTGCGGCTTTGCACAAGAAATGTACAAAATAGCAATGTATGTTACCTATCAATGACAGCAATAAAGTTTTTATTAAAAGAAGCTATGAACAACATCAGCCTTAAAATGCTTTAACAAGTGTGAACATGATTTTACTGTTATGGCGTTTCAAATGTCATGCTTCAGTATAAGCATATATACAGTATATATATATATATATATATATATATATATATATATACTGTATAAATATCTAATGTGAAGCGTGTCAGTACACCTTAAACTAAAACCAAAGGAAGTCAGATTGTACTGTGTTATATTTGTGTTTGACAGTTCTTAAAACCCGTATCTCTAGAGCTTATCTAAGATACTAAAGGATTACCAAAAAGACATCTACTTTTGTTCAAAGGCTTGGGGTCAAAGGTTTGGGATTTTTTTTCTTTTTAAGAAATGTATACTTTTATTCAGATTGCATTAAACTGATCAAAACTGACAGTAAAGATATTTATAAATTTAGAGTAAATCAAAGAAACAAATGCATCATGGCTTTCACAAAAATATTAAGCAGCACAACCGCTTTCAAATTTGATATTAAGAAATGGTTCTTGAGCACCAAATCAGCATATTAGAATGATTTCTGAAGGATCATGTGACACTGACTGCTGGAAATTCAGCTTTGCCTTCACAGGAATAAATTACATTTTGAATATTAAAATAGAAAACAGTTATTTTAAATTTTAACTATTTTACAATATTACCGTTTTGTTTTTTTTACTGTATTTTTGAGGAAATAAATCAAAACCTTTTTTTTTTTATATCTTACAGACCTCAAACTTTTGAACACTAGTGTATTAAAAAAAACACTGCATTTAAAAGCTTAACCAGAAGATACTGCACATGAGAAAGTACAAACTGTTAGATGTCATAACAAACCAGTGCTTTTTCCCAGTCGACTTTCTTTTCCGAGCCTCACTGAGCTGGAGAGGAGAGCTGCTTGTTCAGTGCTTGGGGTGGTTGTGGAGGAGGAACTTTAGGTCTTCTGCCTTGGGGTTTCTTTTGTGGTCCTCCTTCAGGCAACGTGGGCAATGAAGCTTGGGTGTTTTCGGGCTTGGGTGAAGGTGGTGGTTTTACTTCAGAGTTTCTCGGCAGAGGAACAGGGAACACTCTCGTCTGGGCTGCTGGGAAAGCGCCTGCCTGGTTCACAGGAGGGCCTTTGGCAAGGTTTGGTGCCTTGTGCTGAATGAAAGACCTCCTTGCTGCAGAAATCAATTGGAAATTTATGTTCTACCACAATAAGACAGCACAAAAAGCATCTATGATCACCAACATACGTTTATAAGGAGCAGTGATCTTCAGGGTGGGCTCCTGGGATTGGGAGGGCAGCTCCTGAGTTGGCTCTGATTGGCTGAAGCACTGTGTCTTAGCCTGTGATTGGCTGTGGGCGTGTACCGGAGTGTAACGAGGAAGTGCTGAAGGCATGTGATTCAGTGTAGGTGGCCGAGCAATTGGATTAGAATCATTGTTGTCCCACACAACAGCATCACGGTTCACCTGAGTTTTCACAACTACTGTCACCCCAAGGTCCTCAGATGATGCTGAGCTGAAATTAGAAGCACACAAACCAAAACAAAATAAGACTTTCGTAAGTTTAACTTCAATAGTCTCATTTAGTAGAAAGTATTGACCTTAAAAATAACAAAGTTGGTTGACTACCTGTCAGTTTTTGATAGGGATGGTCGACCGGAGGAGAAAGGCGGAGAGGGTAAGATGCTGTCAGAAAGAGGTCTCTGGGATATTTTCGGGATCGGGCTTTCAGGAAGTTCTGGGACCTCAAAATCAACCTCTAAAAAGAATTTGAGGACGTTTGTGTTTAAATATTTTTATTTTGAATTTCACAAAATAAAATTCTTTGCACTTCACCGTTTTAATTATTTTTAATATCTAATACTTCATAAATAATTCAGCAAAAATAAAAAAACGTAAAACTTACTAATTACATTAGTTTCCCCAAAGGAGGTTCATGAGTTGATGAAAAGCTAAAAATATCCAATTAAAATGAAAATAAAGGAATGGGGCGGCACAATAATCAAAATATAGTGCTTATCAAATTAAAGGTTTCAGTAAAGATTTAATTAAATAACATTAAATAACTGCGAGTTTAACATGCATTTGGGAACAAATGAATGTTAGGTTCACCTTTTTTTTTTTTTTTTACACATTTGCAAAATTTCCAACATTTTTGAGAGCAAAAGTTTGCAGCATTTCAGCAGTATTCCACCAAAATAAAAGCTTGAGGATTTGAATTTTTTAAAGCTTGAGGGTTTAGACATTTGTAATTTGTAGTGTGAAATAAAATGATTATAATTATTAGCAAATATTCATTTGTATTTTACAGTACAATTGTAAATAGAGTAAAACATAGTTTTTATTACTATTATTCAATTTAATTGGGTTCCTAAAACAGCAGTGTGAATGTAATGTGGACTGAGACCCTGTCACAGCTAAAAAGAGATTTGTGTCGACTTTAAAGACAAAATAAACTCAAAATAAAACACTTACTAAAAAAATTAAAATCTTTTATCTGTTTGCATGCCATGTGACCATTAAGCGACATCAGAGAATTGTAAACATGCAAAAGTTTCGTAAAATTATTGAAATATTAACTTAAAATATCACGGGGTACTTCAAGTAAATATTTTATGTCTAAGAGGTTTGGCTGCATTAAAGGATGAACTGAAATGAAATTCTGGAAGTAATAAGATATTAAAGATATTTATTGCTGTTTTTAACAACAGTGAACCATGACTTATGTAATGTTCCTGTACCTTCGGGGAAAAGGCTCTTGGAATACTGTATAAGCGGCTCTATGACAGTCACAACTTGCAATGAAGAGGCAGATGCCATGTCCAGCAATGTCTCTCTGAAAAAAAGAAAGTCAGAGTGACATTTTTGGAGATTACATTTTAGATGCATACTTTAGTCTAGACTGGGTGCTATACTGACCCCTCACAGCGAGGCCACATTAGATTAGGTCCAAGCACTATGGCTATATTACTGGGTGTCATCTTATTCACCGCTTGCTGCTCTGACAAGTGTGACAGGAACTGGACAAGGTATCTGATGGAGAGAGAGATAAGTCGAAGAGAGATACACAGAGTGAATGTGAAGTGTGAGCCATTCAGAGTTGAAACTCTGACTTACCTGAGGTTGTTATAGTTTTCTGTGGGAAGTTTTTGCAACACTGTCCGCAACTGCTTTAATTTTTCATCAGTTTCTTTTTCTCTAAAAATAAAAAATGACAAGACAATTAAAATGCATTCAAACTCAGTATCTAAGGAGTTTTAACATCGATACAGAAATAAACAAGCCGCATGTACAGACTTACGCTGCAGCTTTGAACCAGTCATTATATAACTCAAATGTCATGAGCGGTTCAGGCAACTCTCTCAAGTAACACTTAAGAGCCCCTGCAAAGACAGTACAAACAATGAATATGAATAGACAGCATCAGTCCCCATTTGCTATTAGTGTATAAAAAAAGAGCAGCTTGAACATTCTGCTAAAGTTCTCCTATTGTTCTCCTATGACATGAATAAATGATGGCTGAAATGTTTCTGTAATAGACAATGAGGATCCTAACAACACATCTGGGTTTTTTTTTTTATATGCTGCAGTTTGTCACCTTAACCACATATTGCAACCACATTTGGTGTATCACAAATCACTTATCCCATTATTTTGTAAGAAAAATATCCATATTCAAAACGTAATAATCATGTTGTACACTGGAAGCAGTTCCGGGGGAATGACCTATGAGGTCAGCGTTGCATGCGCCAGTGAGTCTCGTGAAAACCGTTTGTTAACAGGAGCAAAGGAAGCAAAGTTTCCTTACTTTAGCAAAGGAAAACCAGACTCCTCTTGGCTTATATCGAAATCCTCCGACATTCTTCTTTACAAATCCTCGTTTTGTACTTCTAATAAGTGATCGTTGTTTTGTTTTGATCTCTCCTCTGCGTTTGCGCATGCGCCGCTCAGAAGTGACGCACGCGGAAGCACAGGCCTCATACGTCATCCGCCCGGAACTGCTTCATTATACAACTGTTGGTGCACATTATATTATTTAAAATTGAACTTAAGCATTATATTGAGGCCCTAAAAGATGCAAGAAATAAAAAAGCGAAATGGATGTATAGAATTTTTGAATCCTTTTCTTTTTGGAACTTTTTGTACGTTTTTTCCCCTGTATATTATTTATTTACTTTTTCTCTCTCTCTTTTTTTCTCTTTCTGTTGTTTCCTTTGATGCTATTATGAATGTAATAGATAATATTTGAATACATTGTGATCCTCTGTATATGTATGTTATTGTTCTTGTTATGCAATAAAAAAAAACAACAACAACTGTTGGCGCAAGCTACATTAAAGGGGTCATATGATGCGATATAAATTTTTCCTTTCTCTTTGAAGTGTTACAAGCTCTTGGTGCATAAAGAAGATCTGTAAAGTTGCAAAGACTAAAGTCTCAAATCTAAAGAGATATTCTTTATAAAAGTTAAGAAATGTGTATTTACCCAATCGTTTTGGATTGACATTGAATATCTAATATTCAAATTCACAAAATTAAAGATTCGACTATCTGGTAAAGATATATTTTTGTTATATAAAAATAAGATTTTGGAGCAACATTTGGTGATTAACTTAATAATTATATATGGAAAATACCATATACACAAACAGAAATGGAATAATAATAAACCTAACATTATATTATTTAAAATTGAACTTAAGCATTATATTGAGGCCCTAAAAGATGCAAGAAATAAAAAAGCGAAATGGATGTATAGAATTTTTGAATCCTTTTCTTTTTGGAACTTTTTGTACGTTTTTTCCCCTGTATATTATTTATTTACTTTTTCTCTCTCTCTTTTTTTCTCTTTCTGTTGTTTCCTTTGATGCTATTATGAATGTAATAGATAATATTTGAATACATTGTGATCCTCTGTATATGTATGTTATTGTTCTTGTTATGCAATAAAAAAAAACAACAACAACTGTTGGCGCAAGCTACATTAAAGGGGTCATATGATGCGATATAAATTTTTCCTTTCTCTTTGAAGTGTTACAAGCTCTTGGTGCATAAAGAAGATCTGTAAAGTTGCAAAGACTAAAGTCTCAAATCCAAAGAGA
>NW_015542365.1:560473-574485 GCF_001515605.1 Sinocyclocheilus anshuiensis | reverse complement strand
ATTTCCAGGTCTTTTTTTTTTTTTTTTTGCCTTTAAAAAGGGCATTTTCCCCTAACCTTATTAAATGCATGTGTCATCTTTCATATCAAATTCTTACATGTTATTAATAATTTTACTTAATATAATAAGACTCTATAGGGCTGTTCCCAATCAAATGAAATCAGTATTAACAAAACCAAATTTTCCACTGCTGGAGAAACAGAAGCAGCTGAAGTGGCATTTAGATGCATTTACACAGACAATTTAATGAAGCTGAAATGTAGCATGAATGCATTAACACTGCAAAATTACAACAGCATAAATAATGCTGTGAGCTTGGTGTTTTACATCAGGTTTTTTTATTTACAAATATGAAAAGTTTTAAATTTGAAAGTAACCCGCCAGCAGGTGGCAGCAAGTTGACTGTCTTAATGAGTGAGTCATTGAGGCATTCAAACGATTCGTTCAAGAATTCGTCTTTATGAATGGACCACTGAATCATTGACTCAAATTATTAATTAAAAAATGCAAATCATTCAGTTGTCTAACGAAACCGCGCTGACGCTGTGTGTTGCTCGGAGATGCGCTTTGACAGTTCTGCTGCTAAGTTTGTTTGGAACTATTTTCGTTAAACAAATCGAGCAAAAACAGTCACATTATTGTACTAAAATATATGCCCTAAGTCACTTAATATTAACTACTCGTTTGAAGTCTTGTTTAAAATCAATGTCGAATTTACAATCGTACTGATTTTCGGGGAAAACTGCACTCTCTTAGTCGTGTCATGTTAATTAATTAGGCTAGGCTTTATGTAATAAATATAAAAACTACATTTTTTACCGTAGTATGTTTCTACTGTGTGCAGTTGTGTTCATTTGTTTCGATTTCTCCATGAGATTGTCTCACGTGAGTCTCAACTGCCGCGACCTTGTTACTATTGATTATCCATTATGAATTGCCGTTTACACCAAGTGTAATAAAATCAGAATCATTCTCGCCGATATTTTGGTGCTTCCCTAAATCGATGTTTTAATAAGATTAGATTAGTTGGCCGGTCGGGCAAGTAAAGTTCTCTTTCACTTGCCCTTTCAAAAAAAGCACACAGATCATCAAAAGCATTCTCTCGCGCACCCCTGCTGGTCGGTCTGTGCACCCCAGTTTGGGAACCGCTGCTTTAAGGCATCAGCTAATATAAACTCATACAAACAAAGTTACCGTCACACAAATCACACAAAAAAAGTTACTATGGCCTTTCACCTGCCACAGCATGTGGGTCATAGCTGAACACATTCTGGTCGACAGTCCCTGAATCCAGACAGCTTTTCAGTTTTTTTACAACAGACGCAGCAGCTGCTAGCCTGAATAAACCCTAGATGACAGTTGTAAAGATAAGATAGTGAGAGATTGTTAAGATGAGAGTGGAAAAGTGAAACACTATACTCCTGATACTGGGCATGCAGTTATGTGGGTGTGCAATCATCTGTGTGTAGGTGCATGTGTGGCTTTTAAATATGCATGTGTGTGCTTACCTCTTCCCTGAGTCCTGTACGTAGCAGCATGCCGACACACTCCTCAATAGGTACAGCAATCTTTCTTCCACAGCTCTGAAGGTGAGACAGCAGAGGCTCTCCAAAAACCTTTTCTTCTGATGAACTCATCTGGGGCTCTTCAAACAGACAAATATACATTTCAAAGTTGTGATAGTGCTGCTGTTTGAAAGATCTGAATGTTTAGATGCTTTAATCACTACTAATCACCCTTTTCCTCCGCTCACCTGTGTGGCTGTGACTCTCTTTGAGCTCGGTTATGTTTTTCTCCAAGAATTCGTATGAGGCCTTGTGATATTCAGCTTGCAAATCTAGAAGCTATCAGAAAGGCATGCAAACAAGCTTAAGCATCTTTTTTACCCCTGGACTGACTGAAAACATTCCAAGGAGTCATCCCAGGACAACTGAATGGCAATGATAAGATAATTATTTATAAACAAATCACAAGTAAATAAAGAATTTTATACATATAATACAAATAACGCAAAATGTCAGACAAACACAATTATATGCACCAAGTTTACTGAAAAAACTAACAAACATAAAATGGACAAACAAATAAATAGGGTAAAGATAACTGAAGCTTTTTTTTTTTTTTAAAGAAAGGGAGCCACTTGCTGAGTCTGTTTTTTTTACTCACTGTGTTGACTATTTGTTGATCTAATAACTGTAATAATTAACATTTTCATAATGATAATGATCAATGATATCTAGTGCAATAAGAGTTCAAAGGAACACAATACTGACATGGTATTGATGAAAAAAGGCACTTAAGGCATTACTGATGGGCCTGTGGGGATGCCAAAGTTTGAGAAACATTTATTTAGGACATAGGTACTCACACGGATGAAGTAGCTGGCATACTCATCCTCTTTAGTGGCAAAATGATAGAGGTCTGCAGAGTACTGATCCTGAGAGAAAGAAAATGTGTTGTGTTATTGATTTCCTTGCTGTGGATTCCTTGAAAATACTAAGACCTCTTCTGATGAAGCCACACATTTCATGTTGACTTGGGAAACCCAAAAATATTTGTTTAGCTGACTTTTTTCACAACACATAGTAACATGCTTTTCTTGGCCTTTTGACAGTATGAACAGTAGAGGAAGGAAATTAGATAATCAAGTGGTGTGAGTTAGATTTGAACAAGCTGTAAAGTTTCAGTTGGTAGCCAAATGGCATTTTATCATAACCATTTGTATAAGCACCCTAGGTTAGAACAATCTGAAGAGATCCTCTTTCATGGTTCTGGCTTAAGATCAGATAGCAGGAAGTAGCAGGTAATAGAATGAGCATGACAAAATATAGTCCAACCATGACAGCTCTGAGAATAGTTTTATCATGGATATGACAATGCTAATGTATTTGGCCTTGGCAGACTAGATCTGCTTAGCATTTCTGGTGCAGTGCAAGTATGGACTTGCTACTGTCAGTAGATACACAACCACGCTACTGTGAACATGTAAGAAATGCTGCTGTTGCTGCTGCTGCATGTATAGGCACATATAAATCCCGTAGCAGATCTAGACAGGTGGAGCTGGGGGAGGTGGAGGGTTCAGAGGAACTCAGCGAACACTGAACCAAACTATTTAAATGTTGAACAAACAGGTTAATTACCTGCAGAAACAGGTAAATCAGCTTGTACCATATAGTAAATTATGTGATTGCACCATCTAGAGTCGGGGTGTCCAAACTCAGCCCTGGAGGACTGAGGTCCTGTAGAGTTTAGCTTCAACCCTAATTAAACACACATGAACCAGCTAATCAAGCTCTTGCTAGGCATACTAGAAACTTCCAGGCAGGTGTGTTGAGGCAAGTTGGAGCTAAACTCTGCAGGACACCGGCCCTCCAGGACTGAGATTGGACACCCCTGATCATGACTGAACTAGATATTGAATTGGCCATAATAGCATAATAAATCTGTGACTAGTGAAGAAACCAACTATATCCAAGTATAACCTTGATAGACTCCAGTCTTTTCCAGGCCTCCTCTACATCCTCTCTTAGTCCATCTTGCTTGGCCTGTGGGCCTGTGCTGGTCTGAGATCTAAAAGTGAGACACACATTGCATAAAAGTTAATGTCTTCATGAAAAGAGGATCGCAAAGTTATGAAGGTTTGATTTATGTTGAAAGAGAAGTTGAGACATATTCTGGTCATAATGTTGAAAATAAAAATCACCTGACGCGAGCATTATTCCAGTCTGTAGTAAGTTTAGCAAACTGTTTCTTGTTTTTCAAGATCTCTGGCAGATCATCCTGCACAGATAACATTGTTCATGAATGGGTCATGAATACTGCCTGTTTCAGTTCATTTAGCTTGGTAGTAAGAAAGAAGCTACCTCACTAAGCTTATTCAGAGGCACAAGAACTTCTTTCTCCAACTTCATCTCAAAGTCAGCCAGAGTCCGTGCCAGGAAATTTTGCATAAAGCAGCACATTTCCAAAACTTTTCTGCAGAAAAGTTCAGATGTGCTTAGAAGCAGACTGTAAAGGGTGTATTTCCAAGGCAACTTTGCTATATTGTCATTTACTCTTTACTCTGCCTGAGGTAAATCAACATATTTACACTGTTAAAACATTCAAATGTTAAAATATTCACCTTATGGAGGAATCGCCATCAAAATCCTTAAAGCTCTCAGCCATACTGACAGACAGCATCATGAGGGGTAACTTTTTCTGTAAACAATGAAAAGTATGAATGAGCGAAGTGATTGAAGAAATCAGGAAGTATAGCGTGGCACGTTTTATGATAGTTCTGCTTTAGAACTATCTACTTATATTAGTTTACATGGGTATCACAGCTAAGGGACAATATAAACTAACTGTAAATTCAGCAGATTTTCCATACTGAATCCTGTTTTACAAAGAACAAAAAAGAAGAATGATTTTGAGGAAAAAGTAAATGAAAGCCTGTATTTAGCACTTATGAGCAGCTCCCACATGTTCAAAGCATATATCCAAAACCTTTTGTCCAGACATAATCATCCACATATACAGACAAAATGAAAAAACCTCAGAAGACAGATTCAAGGACTCTCCACCATCAATTTGGGATTAGGTTTCTTAACAAAATGGTAGGCCAAGATATACTATTGGAAGAAATCCTACCTCCATCCACTGTGATGGTGGTCCATGTAAATGATCTTCACAGCCACAGCATTTCATCATATGACCATTTCATTTGTCTTTTTCAATGTTACTAATTTTTCATATACAGCAACTGCTTAAAGGAACACTCCACTATTTTTGAAAACAGGCTCATTTTCCAACTACCCTAGAGTTAAACAGTTGAGTTTTACCGTTTTCGAAACCATTCAGCCGATCTTCGGGTCTGGCGGTAGCACTTTTAGCTGTAGCTTAGCATAGACCATTGAATCTGATTAGACCATTAGCATCTCGCTCAAAAATGACCAAAGAGTTTCTCAGCCATAGTTCCCGAGCTTAGGTTTCTTAACAAAATGGTAGGCCAAGATAAACTATTGGAAGAAATCCCACCTCATCCAGTGTGATGGTGGTCCATGTAGATGATCTTCACAGCCACAGCATTTCATCATATGACCATTTCATTTGTCTTTTTGAATGTTACTCATTTTTCATATACAGCAACTGCTTAAAGGAACACTCCACTATTTTTGAAAACAGGCTCATTTTCCAACTACCCTAGAGTTAAACAGTTGAGTTTTACCGTTTTCGAAACCATTCAGCCGATCTTCGTGTCTGGCGGTAGCACTTTTAGCTGTAGCTTAGCATAGACCATTGAATCTGATTAGACCATTAGCATCTCGCTCAAAAATGACCAAAGAGTTTCTCAGCCATAGTTCCCGAGTTCCTATTTAAAACTTGACTCTTCTGTAGTTACATCGTGTACTAAGACCGACGGAAAATGAAAAGTTGCGATTTTCTAGGACGATATGGCTAGGAACTATACTCTCATTCCGGTGTAATAATCAAGGAACTTTGCTGCCGTACCATGGGTGCAGCAGGCGCAATGATAATACGCAGCGCCTGAAAATAGTCCCCAGCTAGGTCACTTCCAATAAGCCTATTTTATAAGCTCTATTTCAATAAGCTTCAAAATTTCATCCAACACACTTTCAAACCACATGATTGAATAGGGGTTTACCATCCGTCTCTCTGAGTCCAGTCCCTGCTGACTCTGCAGGCAGCCTACCAACTTCTTGTAGATGATCTGGGCAGCTTTCTTTGCTGGCTCCACACGTTGTTCCACCTTAAAGGAACCAGATGGAGTATTCATTTACAGGGCCCTGTATTCATATTCTGTTAACACATCTTGTTTGTATATAGGCATCTCAAGAACTGTGCCTTATGCAGATTTATTAGTTTAAGTGTAATAGTGGTGGAAATGCCTCACCAAAACAAGATCCTCTGAGAGAAGATCAGTTGCATCCTGTGACCTACAGTAAAGAAACAGTTACATTGAACATTACTTACAGATGGCAACCTCCATGATGCTGCAGCTATGTTGATTTTCTGACCAACAACATGACTGCAAATGTGCAAAAAGTGCTTAATAAGCAATAAGTTCATTAAACAAGTTGTTTACTGAGTAAATTGGTTTGAATTGACTCAGTGAAAGATTCAGTGATGCACTCGTGATGACATTTTTGTTCCTCAATGAATTAGTGTTTTTGAGCAAATCGGATGAATGAACGATTCAATGTCTCACTCATAAAGACAGTGGCTGCATCTGAATATGCATAGTTCCCTACTACTTAGTAGGTGAAAACAGTATGTGAAGTGTAGTATGTCCGAATTTACAATATTCATAAAACAGTAGGCAAAAAGTACACAGATATTCCGCTACTTCCAGCAAGATACTGATGTACACATACAATGGACACTTTACTATCCCATAAGGCCACAGGAGAGTATTTGTGAATGGCAGTGACGCTGATAGGTTACATGATGATAACAACATGACTATTGTGCTACATTGCGATTTCATTCCTACTACAGTACACACATTCATATACAGATTAATGGTCACAAATTATTTACTTGTGATTTTTGATGCAGACAGTGTTCCTGAATGAATCAGTGTGTATAAACAAATCCGCTGAATGAATGATTCAGTGACTAACTTACTAAGAGAGACAATTTTCACCAGCTACTGCTAATACACAGACTGACAGCAATGCAAACAGTAAAAAAATAGCAAAAAATTTTTTTTTAAAAATCCCAGTTTTGTTGGACTGTGTACCCATACTCCCAAAACGCTGCTTGGTGATGAAATTCAAGGGCCAGAACTAACTGCTGTATAAATATACTGGACTCATTAAGAGAGTGTTCATGTAATCAAATAAAGACATGTAAATGAGGGCAAGTATTAGTAGCTAATTTTAAACTAGCTAGCTAGTATTTATTTAAACAGCTGAAAACTCATCCTGATTAAGGACTGCATCCTCTACGCTTTCACTTTTCCTTATTTCCTCCTTGTTCTAGCTTGTACTTTTCTGAACGATGTCGGAAACATTGTATTACTAGCACTTCTCGTGTATATTGCATCTGCTAAATGAATAAATGTAAATGTAAAAACTTAAATCAAAAGAAATTCAAAAGTTTAACCTAGAAAAATTTGCCAACCACTGACTCAAAGCAGCTAAAACTAAAATTAGAGAGCCAAGGCCTCTGTAGAAAACAGGCCAAAGTGGGTAGAGAGGGGAAGTGGACTGCAGACTGAAGCACAAACCATTTTACTCTCTCGTTTTTAACCACAGTCTGTTGTGCAGCACGTATAATATGAGTAGATACACAGAACATAATTTCGAGCCTGAAATATCATCACAGAGACAGATGAACTATGTCATTTCTTACTTACTGTTTCTAAAAGCATCCAAGAACACAAAAATCATGAGAAGCCATTTTTGTGTCACTGAAGTGGTGACCAGGTTACACTGTGATTGCATCAGATATTCTTGTTATCCGTGTTTTTAAATCGTATTAGTCAGTGAAAATGAGATGTTAGTCTCCTTTTTTACAGCATAACATTATAAATTTACTATCACCCTTGATCAATTTTAATGCATGCTTGCTGAATAAAATAATTATTTCTTTAAAAAAAAAATCTTACTGACCCCAAACTTTTGAACACTAGTGTACATTCAATATATCGGTTACAAAATACTTGCCATTTTATTGCTGGCTTTATTGTATTGCAGATTGTAAAGACTGTTCCATAGGACCAAAACAAGCACATGCAGTACATGGTATACATTTTCAACTTCAAAGGTCACACAAACTATTTTATCAGCGTGGTATTGTCTCTGCTTTGAGTCTGGGGTTAAGAAGTTTATTAATATCCTGTTAACGTCATTTCATTGCAGGCTGCAAAACTAGCATCTTGTTCTGTGCAACCTACAGATGTGCTCTCCACCCTCACAAACTAAAAATTGACTCCTTTTATCATGGCCTCTTTCAAGACAATCACCGTCAAGTTATTTAGACTATATAATTATATGTGAAATATCTTCTGAAATCATATTTTAAGCTAGGCGCAGAGAGCGGAAATGTCAATTAAATCTAAAATCTAATATTGGTACACATTGTTGGCAAGACATTTTATTTTCAGGCTTAAACAAGGCTTGAACCAAAATAAATTTACTGGTCAATGTAAGAAGTGCTAAAGTTGTAGACATATCAATTAATGAACAATTGTACTGTTATCAGATTAACGTTTTCACCACAACAGAATATGAAACAAATCGCCTTCTTCATTTCAGACCACCTTACACCACAAATGGCTCATGTTAGGAGAAATAAAACAGCTATCAATAATATTAATATTTTGTTTTGTTACAAAAGATAAGCAAGACTAGCATAAAACAGTCACTTGGTCACATGTAGTGACATTCCAGTAACTGTGTCACGTAAAACACCACAAACATAGTCTGAAAGCAACAAATGAAAGTACTTACTTCCCCCCATTTCCAAACTGTTTTAAGATGTTAAACTGCTTTAGCATGATTGTGAAGAATATGTCGCCTTCAAGTCCTTGTTTTGTACATGCAGGTCAAAAGTATATTAGTTTCATTTGATGGAGAATTTTGCTCTCTGAAGTCAGTAAACAGGCATGTCATTCAGACTTGTGTCAGCAACAGTCTCAACTTGACTGTTTCACATTTGAGCACACACCTCATCGACTCGGAGAAACAGGAAGTTACCAAATGCATAAGAGGAAAGACATTTTCATATCATGCTGTGAAAGTCATGCAGTCCTCTCTGGCCACAGAGAACACTGAAGTAGATTTACACAGCACAGAGCATTCATTTGTCATACAACTGCCAGGAGTGAGGTGGATGGAGTAAGGGGCTTTATATACTAGAAAGAATATGAATTAATAATGTAAATATGTACTTATAAATACATCGGCGTTAATTGTAAACTGGGCGTTGCTTCACCATAGTTAACTTTGTGGCATTAATAAAGGTTCCCTTCCTTGTCTTACCTTTGGCAATCAAGTGTCCATCCCATTACAACCATTAAAAATGCACTGTTTGTGTGTGCAAACAGCGGGATGTGAAAGATAGGTGAAAGGGGAAATAATTTTTTATATCATATATATTGTGGTGTCATCACAAATAAGCACCTTGGGAAACACTGTGGTTAAGACAATTAACTGAAAATAGTGGAATATCCCAAGTAAACATGCAATGAGGGGGGATATGGAGCCTCCTACAGGCCCCCCACTGCAACACAGAAAAATACAATATGGTTTCTAATGTAAATAAAAGTCAGTAAACAGGCATGTCATTCAGACTTGTGTCAGCAACAGTCTCAACTTGACTGTTTCACATTTGAGCACACACCTCATCGACTCGGAGAAACAGGAAGTTACCAAATGCATAAGAGGAAAGACATTTTCATATCATGCTGTGAAAGTCATGCAGTCCTCTCTGGCCACAGAGAACACTGAAGTAGATTTACACAGCACAGAGCATTCATTTGTCATACAACTGCCAGGAGTGAGGTGGATGGAGTAAGGGGCTTTATATACTAGAAAGAATATGAATTAATAATGTAAATATGTACTTATAAATACATCGGCGTTAATTGTAAACTGGGCGTTGCTTCACCATAGTTAACTTTGTGGCATTAATAAAGGTTCCCTTCCTTGTCTTACCTTTGGCAATCAAGTGTCCATCCCATTACAACCATTAAAAATGCACTGTTTGTGTGTGCAAACAGCGGGATGTGAAAGATAGGTGAAAGGGGAAATAATTTTTTATATCATATATATTGTGGTGTCATCACAAATAAGCACCTTGGGAAACACTGTGGTTAAGACAATGAACTGAAAATAGTGGAATATCCCAAGTAAACATGCAATGAGGGGGGATATGGAGCCTCCTACAGGGGGCCCACTGCAACACAGAAAAATACAATATGGTTTCTAATGTAAATAAATAAATAATGAGTCATAACTAAAGTAATCATGGCATACTGGCACACGCAAACTATGGTTAGACTATGTTGTAAGTGACAAGATTAATCCGCACTGGACGTTTTTTGATTCGCCAGTCAGAAACATTGGATAAGAAACGTGTATTTTAAATATTTAAATAACACGGATAGATCGCTGATATTTACATGAAAAAACCTATTGATTCACTTTAGAATAATAAACTATTGCTCAATTATTATACACTATACTGAAAACTGGAAAACATCTATTCGTGTAACCACAGGCACATATAATTGGTCCTTTCACATCAGCGTTGAGAAAAGCAATGGGAACACGTGACATTCGCTGTTCGGCTTCAGGATATGAGGTAACTTATTATGCTACACCAAAGCAATAAACGTATTTTATTAATGATAGCTAAGAATACCTAAATAATCGATTAAAAATGTCATTAGCATGCAGGTCTCATCCTTTTAACCATTTTTCCACCTTCTGGATTCTCAACATCAAGATTTATCACAGCCTTAGAATAAGCTACATAAAATTAACTTTTCAATGAATCTTAAAAAAATAAATAAATAAAAGAAAAATAAATTAATATTCGATTAGCTTTCATTAATTAAAGTTTTTTATTTCACATTTCTACATCAATAATGTGTATTAATGATAGCTAAGAATACCTAAATAATCGATTAAAAATGTCATTAGCATGCAGGTCTCATCCTTTTAACCATTTTTCCACCTTCTGGATTCTCAACATCAAGATTTATCACAGCCTTAGAATAAGCTACATAAAATTAACTTTTCAATGAATCTTAAAAAAATAAATAAAAGAAAAATAAATTAATATTCGATTAGCTTTCATTAATTAAAGTTTGTTATTTCACATTTCTACATCAATAATGTGAATTAAATATCCCTGTGTTGAAATGTAAAAGTATTGACTGACAAAGAGAAAACACTTTTATTCATTTACCAATTTATTTATTTGTATACAACAAAGTTTCAAATAAGGAATTCCACTGATTTCATATCAATACCCCATGTAATTACTTATTTTAGTACAGGTGAATGCTTTACAAGTTTTAAAATACTTTGTAAATAATTGTATTTAAGAACTGGAAAAAAATGTTGCACCATCAGCATCATCAAGGTAATATTGCTTTCCTTAAACGGTCAAGGCAAATCAGGTCCCAGCAATGGGCTAAAGCATAAAACTCTTCAAAGTACTATGAGGACACACCACTGAGTCTGGTAGTGACCAAAAACAATGGTCCTACCTCAAAAGAAATGCAAAACCCCTGAGTAAAGGGGCATTATAGAAGATGATGTGGTGAATGTGGAGACATGCAACAGCCCAATAGGCTGTGCCGAAGCAGCTACGTTAATATTGTCCTAGTAATGCCTTTTATTGAGATTGCATTATATTGTGTTTAAGTACTTAAAAACAATACAATTTTAAATGAGGATGTAATCTGCAGCATTAGGTTCCAGCATGCCCTGATTTCACCAGGTAACAACCAAAATACCCTTCTATTAACCTTTAAATGACTACAGATGCATTTTGCACTTAAACAGAATGAGGCCACAAAGACTGACAAAAGACAGTACAGTGGAAGGGTTGATGTCGTTCTTTACATAAAAAGATAAAATGTCTAGTTAGTGTTTGACTGTTCCACACAACAACCTGCTACATTCTTTCCTATCAGCTCATGTGAGCACACCTGCAACCCTACCTCACTCTTCCACAACATACAAATCTTAAGTAATGGTGATAATAACATCATAGAAATGCAGAAACTGAGAGTAAACTCCAGCAGCTTTAGAGTCCGAGCACAGTGAAGGTGTCAGGGGAGGGATAAGGTGAGTGAAGTTTGGTGGTATTGAAAATTAAAAACCCAACAAACTCCAACGCCATACACCACCTCCCATTTGACTTCCTATAAATGTCCAAATCCTCCAACCTTGGATGGATGGAAGGATGACATGTATGGATTCCCTGAGCGGTTTCCTCCAAATAACTAGTCCCCTTCCCTCCCTCCCCAGAAAAGCCCTGTCCTGTGTGATGATGCTTGGACTAGCGTTTCGACTTTGCCTCTTCTGCTTATTTTTCTGA
This sequence comes from Sinocyclocheilus anshuiensis, assembly GCF_001515605.1. Classification (NCBI taxonomy): domain Eukaryota; kingdom Metazoa; phylum Chordata; class Actinopteri; order Cypriniformes; family Cyprinidae; genus Sinocyclocheilus; species Sinocyclocheilus anshuiensis. The sequence goes on along the minus strand of NW_015542365.1, from coordinate 562,422 downwards.
AAGAGATTTTATAAAGCAGACAAGATCAGTGTAATTATTAAAAATAAGTAAGAATAAGGAGTTTTTGGATGGAATATCCCTTTAACTAGTTCATCAGTATTATCTCAAGGAGACGTACCAAACATTTTACTATGAAAATCCAAAAGTCAAACTTGATTGAGGGCCTTGGCCCAAAAGTAAATGCATTATCTTCAATTGTATTATATTAAATGTACAAAAAAAAAAAAGTACAAATTTTCTTATATTCTGTACATTTACAATGGTATGTTAAAATGCCAAAATGAAAAAAAAAAAGAAAAAAAAAAGATATGCTTAATTGTTTTTGTATGACAGGCCATATCTATATACTTTTTTTTTTTTTTTTATATATATATATAACACATTCTGAATAATTTTTTATGGTATGGCAGGCCAGATCAAAGATTATCATGGGCAAACTTTGGCCCACTGGCCCTGGTTTGGGCATCTCTCAACATGTACACACCACAAAACAGGAAGCATTGTCCATTATATAGGTGGTCATTAGCTATGTTTCCATTCACCTATTTTTATGCACATTTTGGTATATAGCATTAAAAAAAAAATGCTGAATGGAAACGCCAAGATGCGCATAAATTCTAAAAATGTGCATAAAACATGTATGCGCTTAAAGGATTCACAAATTCACGGATTACATAATCACATTGGAAAGTTCACGCGTGGTTAGTTCTTTGTCGGTGTACTCCAGCTCAGAAAGGTAGGGTAGGCAAAAAACTCCATCTCATTTTCTCCATTAACTTCAAAATCGTCCGAAATAGTTTACCTTTTTTTGTGAAGGGCGTTTGCACATTCGCTTTGTAAACACTGGGTCGGTACTTCAGCCTACGTCACGCGTGACCTTTCCAGCGTGACTACATAATGCGTGAAGTCGAGCTAGTGCAAGACGAGCATTTGTGGTTAAAAAGCATATTAATTGTAATTTTTTTTAAGAAAATGACCGATCGTTTCGCTAGATAAGACCCTTATTCCTCGGCTGGGATCGTGTAGAGCCCTTTGAAGCTGCATTGAAACCGCAATTTGGACTTCAGCCCATTGGCCACCATTTACGTCTATTATATGGAGAAAAATCCTAGATTGTTTTCCTCAAAAACCTTAATTTCTTTGTGACTGAAGAAAGACATGAACATCTTGGATGATATGGGGGTGAGTAAATTATCAGGACATTTTTATTCTGGAAGTGAACTAATGCTTTAACTTAGTCGGATACATTTCTTAACCAATAAGTAAACATGCACATAAACTATGATGAAACACATTTACTGAATAAATTCCTCAATGCGCATCAAAAAATCATGTGACTTTGCATGATGGGATGGGATGACTAACCAGCAGATCAATCTTGTTAAACAGTAGTGCTGGGCGGTATACCGGTTCATACCGAATACCAGTGTTTATTTTTGTTATGATATGAATTTTTAAAATACCTCAATACTGGTGTATGTCGCTTAAACAACATTCAGAACGCAACACTGTTTGAAACGGGTCCGTTTTCACTGTTGCACTGTGGCGAGGGAACAGCTGTATGTGTTACGAAGCGTGAAAGTTCCGAACTGAAGCTGTAGAACTAATAGAACGTGATGACACAGAAGAACTCATCCACAATATCCACATTGACCGCCACAAATATCCACCGCCCCCCTGCCATCAGCTCCTGCGTCTCACACACACGAGCACGACTTTAGCACTAGATTTAGCAACTTTCAGACCCTTTTAGCGGCTTTTTTCCATAGAATATTCATACTGACAAACCTAGCGACTTTTTTGGATAAACCTTAGCTATGGTTCAGTTGGAATATTTCGCCAGTGCTGTCCCGCGAACGCGAGGTCTGACTTTCCCGGAGAAGTGTCACCTCTCTCGGCGTCTGTTCTGTGCAGTGAGCAGCAGAGAAGCAGCGCATTCAGTTGGCCGC
>NW_015542365.1:533354-559802 GCF_001515605.1 Sinocyclocheilus anshuiensis | reverse complement strand
TCTGTTCTGTGCAGTGAGCGGCAGAGAAGCAGTGCATTCAGTTGGCCGCACCGCAGCCGATTCGTCAATAAATGAGTACAAAACAGCGTTTCCAAGCACCTGTCGCTTACTGATTGTTTGGAATTATAAATATGAGCGTAGTTCGTCTGTTAATATCACATGCACTTTTTCGTTTGTTGTTCTTTTTAGTTTGTTACTCAGACGCAGGCAGTGCGCTGCATGAGACAACAAAGTAATATAGCCAAAACAACCGCATAGCCGCTCTTTAGTGTAGATGCATGTTAATTTTATCAGACGATGCCGCGATTATAAATGAGAGTGACTCCTGGTTAACATGTATTAAAAGGGGTCATGTTTAGTCACTATTTAGTGTGGTATTTTTTGACAATATTCACTCATCATGACAGTAAAATAGGGCATTCTAAGTCAATATACTGCAGTATTTCCTCTCTCAATCAGTACAAAATATGGTTAACACCCGGTCATGCATGAAAAAAAAAAAATACCTTCATGTACCGTGAAACCGGTATAATTTGGAAAAATACCGTGATATAAATTTTTGGTCATACCGCCCAGCACTATTAAACAGTATCTGAAATGTTTGTTATGGTCATTCTAAAATGCCTGAGCCAAAGTCTGTTGTCAAAGTGGTTTGGTATAATAACCTCCCTGAACGGTCTTACACGACTGCGCTCCCAAACGGCAGGTATCTGCCTCCGAAAGTAAAATAAAACATGACCGCATTTATTTAATTTAGTCTGCGCATTATGATGCACAAGAAATGTAATAAACACAAAAAAAGACCCACAGTGGCTTCTCCTACTGCAGCAAATTACCTTTTTCATAGGTATTCATATTCATAGTTCTTGTACAAATTACTTTTCATTAAATATTAAGTGATATTTAGTGCCAGTTTATCAGGAAACAACTATTTTGTTCTCTTCATCTTGTTGGATGGAAACGGTGCTGTATTCACAAAAATTTTGTGATATTCCAATTTTGTGCTTAAGTTAAATTCACAACTTTGGATGGAAACATAGCTATTGATTGATCTCTCATTAGAAGACTTTATGCGATCAGCTCACCTTTCCTTTGCTCTTCTCTCTTCTTTGCTGCCTCCTCCCTCTGCTTTTTTATAATGGCCAGCCTGGCAAGGTCTGCCCTGGCCTGCTCCGTCTTCCCCTCTAGATGCAGCTTCATGTATCGCTCCTTAGCCTTCTGCTTTTCAATCTCCTCCCTACACAGGGAAACACATATATAAAGCAAAAAATAAAAACTACAGCTTATTTGACTCTGAGGTTCTCAAGTATTTGTTGTCCCACATACCTTTCCCGACGTGAGAGCTCTTTAGGTGCATTGACATCTATTTCCACAACCTTCTTGCTCTTCTGGGAGGCCCTATTTGGATTCTCGATTTCAATTAGTCCTTCAACACCTTTCCTTTTAGGTTGCTTCAAGAGAGAAGAAATCAACTCAGTTTAAAAATTAAAAATAAACCCCTTCATAAATCATAAACAGCCTTTGCAGCACCATCTCCATCTTATATAAAATGGTTTCTGTATTAATACAAATAATCATAATACTGTAGGGTTAGTTCACTCAAATTGAAAATTCTCTCATTAGTTACCCACCCTCATGCCATTCCAAACCCACACGACTTGTATTCATCTTCAGAACACAAATTAAGATATTTCTAATATTCTCTCATAATTTCTGTCCATCCACAGAAAGTCCTCGCAACCAAAACGTATTTAAAAGTACAAAAAGACATCGTAAAAGTAATCCATCTGAATTGAGCAGTTCCAAGTTTTCTTAAGAGACATGATCGCTTAATATGATGAAAAGATTTAATTTAGACCTTTATTCATAAATAAACATTGATCAACGCAAAGGCCCAACTGTACTTGCTTGATTTGCTAGAACAAACCTCTTCGGTTCTCACATCAAGCCAGTTTGAGCTTATGTTTACCATATTTGGAGTGCTGTATATATGTGCGTTGATCACTGTTTATAGGTAAATAAAAGCCTAAATTAAATCTGTTCTTCTTATTAAGTAATTTCAGAATAGCTGGGTTAAACCATTAGTTTCATATGGATTACATTTACAATGTCTTTATTAATATTTTGAAACATCAAAATTTTGGTTGGCTGGAATTTCAGTGGCGGGACAGAAATGGATTTCTCCTGTATTTCATAAAAAAATATCATTTGCATTTCAAAGATTAACTAAAGACTTATGGGTTTGAAACGAGGGTGAGTAAATAAAACTTTTCATTTCTGGATGAACCCTTTATGAGATTTGAATTAAATTCACTTACTTCATCATCACTGCTGCTCTCCTCTTCAGATCCTGATGAACTTCCACGTTCAGCCCCTTCATTCGCTTCCTACACCCAAAAGAATCAAGGTTTCCATTATACAAACGTATGCTGAGCAGACATCACCTCCACTGTATCAATTTCAGGAGTGTGTAGGTGACAGAAGATGAAGGCTAGTACACTCACCATTTCCCTTTGAGCTTTCATCTGTCTATCAATCTCCTCAGGGTTGCTGAACTGCTTCCCACGGCCCTTGTGGCCCTTTTTGCCTAAGGTGTTTGGCAAGGTAAAATAAATAATCAATAAACACATAAAAAAACACTCAGAGGCAATGACAATACATGCAGCTATGTAATACCACAATTAGGCTAAGCATGAATAAGAATCGTCGATGAAACTGTACACTTATCAGACAATACATGTGGCTGCACTGGTCCAGCATGGCCTGCGTTTGTACTAGGGTACATGCACCGTGATTTACCCATTATAGAAAAGCTCTACCCATTAACAGTATACTCTAGGGCCATAAATTCACCTTCACTTCCAATTTAACTTGCATATATATATTTTTTATTACACTAGTGTCTCTATCGGTATGTTAAATAGCGATCAAGCAAGCACACGATACTCACCTCCTCTCGGCATTGTTGAAACACTCTGTGACGATGAAAACCCTCAGAAATAAAAATATTATTTCTGGTCCTAAAATTAAATATACCCGAAAGGACTGAATAACTTTATTGTGTTCTGTGAACCTTTTAAAAATGGGCTATTTTAAAGTTAAATACGACACAACCTCGCCAACTCAAATTGGTACCGCTGAAAGCACTATTTTGCCGCTTCCTGAGAGTGACGTCAGGCGACCGTACTGTTGATGATTGACTGCTGGGTTGGCCAATCAAAATTCTAAATAGTTTCCACGACGGAAGGCTTGCTCGAGATGCATCGGCGCTGCGCAGACCGATCAGTGTATGACATCAAAGTATCGCGAGAGCAATTCAAAAGCTTAAAGAGTCGTCTGCTCTCCAATCACTCTTGTGGTACTTTGATGTCATATGCCGATTGGTCTGCGCAACGCCGCTTCAAGTCGAACACACCTAATGGCTATAATTCATCTGAAATGTAAGCGTATGGTTTTTAGTGCTTACTTTTTACAAAATGTAAGAAGTGTGTATGATTATGTCAATATGAACCCTCTTCTAAGTCTCAGTCTGAGTCCATTGAAAGTGAATTAAGATCTTATGGTGGATTTTAATTTTTATTTATTTATTTTTAATATTATTATTGTGGATTAATCTATGGAAATAGTTGTCTTTTGGTGTCATAAAGCTGACGTTTTCTCAGCTGAGTTAAACAGCCAATCACAGCAGAGTTTTCTCATATCATAACGTCAAAGAGTAATGTTCAAGGATCATTAGGCTTGTTCGAGATGCATCGGCGCTGCGCAGACCGATCGGCGTATGACATCGAAGTACCGCGAGATTAGCGATTCAAAAGCTTAAAGAGTCGTCGGCTCTCCGATTACTCTCGCGGTACTTTGATGTCATACGCTGATCGGTCTGCGCAGCGCCGATGCATCTCGAACAAGCCTAGAGACAGTAGGCCAATGCAAAGTCATGCAATGTTCGTATAATTGATCACATTTCTCATTATATGCAATGTGGTTTTAATATTATTTACATATCATTATAGAATGTATTCATATTTTGAATTTCCTTAATATTTTGAATATCTTTTATTTTTATATTTTGTTAGTTTTCACTTTAATTTTAGTTTGTTTTAGTCATAGACATAATAAATACCTAGACGCCTCATTGGCCGCTCGACCGTTCTGTTTTTATTATTGTGTGACGGTTTGTAGATGCCCAAGCTGCCGACGAGTCAGGTATGTTTTCTTCTGTCCCGATATGAGAGTTGCCGCTAGTAAGCTGTGAAAGCTGAGACTTTATATGAAATCAAAGTTTAAATTAAATCTTAAGTTTTAACTTTTATATTGCAGTTTATATCATAAAGTAAATGGTGTTATGAACACAATATGTACAGTGAGCACTTTGACAAGACAATGCCAGACTGTCAGGATTAGGGACGGAGCTAAAGCATCTCTCTTTCATTTCACTAACGTTACTTATTTACAAGGAGTAAGTTTATCATCACTTGATTATAAGGATTTCATAGCTTATCATAAATCTGTGGACTTATTATATATATATTTTTTTTTTCCTTTTTAGCCAATTGCAAACAGGACAACTTAAGCCTTAGGGAAAGCTGAAGAAAGTCTGTTCTCTGCATTTCCAAGAGAGTATTGACTGCACTGTATCAGTGCATAATATTTTACCACTGTAACTGTAAGTTTTACTGGATCCATAAAGGATTATCAGTTGCATTTGTTATTGTTTGTTGTGGAGTTTATCTGTATAGAGTGCTATCAAAATATAAAGCAGACTACCAAGAGTGTCACTTTTTGATTTGTATTCGCTGGTTTTATTCAATTTTCTCAATGATGGTAAATTATTAGTGCTTAAAGATGTATTTTTTTTATTTTCTTCCAGTATTTCAAAGGGAATGAGCTGTGTTCTGACCTGAAGCACAAGAAAAGCTAAAATGTTGGGGTTGAAGACAGAGAAAGCAATGAAACAACTTAATTTCATTTAATGTACATTCAAATTACAAAACATGTATATGTCACAGTTATACTACATAGGGTTATTTTTAACTCCATGTAGATCACAAACCTCTGAAATCGGTTGATAAATGTAAACATATCGTGTTTTTATCCAGAAAAAAACGCAGCTCCCCCATTTACCTCCATTTATTTTTAAGGCAGTCTTGCCTTCACAAACATGGCGGACGCATTGACGTATCGCAGCAATGGCTCAAAGCGGCCAATGAGGTGTCTAGGTATTTATTATGTCTATGGTTTTAGTCATGTGCTTTTGTCAATTTTATTTTTAAATAGGTAAATAGTTAAACTATTCATCTTTATTTTTATTTAAGTTTTAGTTTTACTAAATGAAGTATTTCAACCTAAACTTATTTCAGTTAGTTGCCAAGGCAAAATTTCAAATTTTCGTTATTTCAGCTTCATCTTAATTAGGCTACAAAGATGATTTTTAATAGTATCCGTTTTAGTTAACAATAACAACACTGATTCTATGTAGAGTCAATTAAAATGTATAAAAAAAATGATATTTAACATTAAATTTTTTGTGTACATACATATAGGCATATAGCACATAAAACCAACATGAATATAAAATAACCTTTCTAAGAACATCCTTGACCCACATGGTCAAAAGTGGTTTTGCTGGTTGTGACATTATTAGGCCTGTCACAATAACAACTTTTTGTTGTGCGATGCGCAAGTGGAATGTACAAAACATAGTGACATTAATTTAAGTAAATATAATGGGCGATATATTGCGTCACTAAAAATGATTGAGGTCATGTACATATATTGCGCGATAAGTCGATATATTGATTATTGCGACAGGCCTAGACATTATGTCATTTATATGCAAGTGTTAGAAATTAGGAAATTCTAAACACACACACAATATAAGACACTAATATTAATAACGCACATATCTAAACAAAACATATTTAATTGAACATAAGTGTCCCACTTTTCAGGTTTCTCCATTGTTTATCTTTTAGGATTGATTGCCACATCACCATGATGTTTCTGCTGTGTGTCTTTGTGTTTCTTTCGTCTAATAAAGAAGAATGATGCAAGGGCAAGAAATATTCCAACAGTGATCAGCTCTCCTCCCTTTTAGGGTTGATTGCCACATCACCATGATGTTTCTGCTGAGTGTCTTTGTGTTTCTTTCGGCTAATAAAGATGAATGATGCAAGGGCAAGAAATATTCCAGCAGTGATCAGCTCTCCTCCAGCCATGTAAAAAATCAGTTCATAGTTCTTGTACTTATCCACCAAATAACCTGTGGAAAAAAATACATGAAAGGAAAAAAAAAAAGATTACATTTACCAATTTATTATAAAAATTACCGTTTCATAATGGACGATTCAATCTAATACAGGTTTTCATCATTACTCACCAGCAGAGGGAGGTCCAATCAGTACAGCCAACCACTGCCTCAACAAGGAGCCCTAGGCCAAGGGCACTGGAAAAACGTCTCAGGTTACTTATGTAACCATGGTTCCCTGCAATTTAAAGGGGTCATATGATGTTGCTAAAAAGAGCATTATTTTGTGTATTTGGTGTAATGCAATGTGTTTATGCGGTTTAAGGATCAAAAAACACATTATTTTCCACATAATGTACATTATTGTTGCTCCACTATGCCCCGCCTTTCTGAAACGTGTCGATTTTTTACAAAGCTCATCGGTCTGAAAAGCGAGGTGTGCTGTGATTGTCCAGCTATCCAGTGCGTTGTGATTGGACGAATGCCTCAAGCGTGTGGCGTAAATGTTACGCCCCTTACCATATTGTGATGCTGTCTCCCAGCAGGACGAAACAAAACCAATAAAACCCATTACAAAAACGTACTTACAGGCTGAGTCAGAAGCACCAGACTGTCCTTGCAAAGTTGGAACTGCCCAACTTTATATAAACAGCCTTTGTGCCACTGAAGCACTGTAGGCTACTGGTTCAGGAAACTCATCTTCCATAAAATGCGCAGCACACATCTGAATATTTGGGTTGAACTGTTCTGGAACAGTGTTGTAAATACAACTTAACCACTGATTTCTAGTCGTGTCCTCTTTTGGAAGGCCAAACAAAGTAGTTTCACTTTCACAACGAAACACACAGCGACTCCACAACATGACAGCGGCGGCAACAGCAAGAATTAAAGTTACGCCTTCTTTCTTTGCGTGAACATTTGGGCGGCGTTATGCAAATCTTCCCACATCGTGACGTAGACATGTGGGGGCGTGTTAGAATGAGCCGTTTTAGGTGGGCGTGGTTGACTCTTAACTTTCATAAAGAATATCGCTTTGGATTTGAGACTTTAGTCTTTGCAACTTTACAGATCTTCTTTATGCACCAAGAGCTTGTAACACTCCAAAGAGAAAGGAAAAATTGAAATCGCATCATATGACCCCTTTAAACAAAAGAACCCAGCATGTGTTCTGTTCAATATTTAACCAGCGATGGGTTGCCAAATAACCCAGAAATGGTTGTTTTTAACCCAGCATTGAGAGTGTAGATAAATAAACATAAAAATCAGCTTGAGAACAATTATTTGATTGTTTTTAAGTTACTCGAATCACAAGTAATTGTCTTACCTGGCTTTTGAAATAGCAAAAAATCTCTTCAGGCAGCTGTATGATCTACCTGGCCTTCTTAGTAGACATAATGTATATAATCTAGATACATAAGGCACTAAGTCTTGTCATCAAGCAAGCCCCATTGCACGGTAACGTTACATATGAATTACTTTAAAGCATAATCTGCTAAATAAACTGCTGGTGCACCTCCTTCCTTTCCTTGTACTTCCTGCTAATAATCTGTAATTAATCTGTCTACAAGTCTCTTATTTATAGGTAATGAGGTGAAATTCCCGGACAGCACAAGTGCTATTACAGAATTCTTGTTTGGTTGTTTACTTGTTGTGTCAGTACAATAACTTGCACAATGCATTTTCATTCATTCATTCAAAAAAAAAAAAAAACACAGAATCATTACACTGATAAAAGTAGTTTGGATCTGTTTAAAAAGAAACAAATGTGATACAATAACAAGTGTTCTTTTATTGGTTTGGAAATATGAAGTTTAACAGCAAAATATTAAATGAAATGTTTTGACAGGTCAAACTACATAATAGGAAAACTTGGAAATAATGCTCTATTTTGCAAATAACACTTCGGCATAAAATTTGTACAACATTTATTATAATTAAAATGTATTCAATTTATTATTATTGAAAAAAAAAAAGAAAAGAAAAATGCCGGATCTAGAGTTTGCTACCCTAGGTGTGCGTTTTCACACTCCATATGAAAATCCTCTTAAATCAGCATGTACATGTTTAAACCTTTACATCTCTTGACTAATCTTACTGTTGAACCAAAGAAAGAGTGTAATTGTTTTCTGTTATTTGAATGCACATTCAGATCTACAATGCAGAAAGGTTTTGGGACTGTCATGTAAGAGCACTTACTGGGGCCAAAGAAATGAAGATTTGTTATAACTGGCTATAAGACAAGTTATTGTATTCTAAACACATTATAAGTGAGCTTTAGCTGATTTTATGTAACCTGATAACATTTTGTTTAATTCAGCAGATGTTTTTTTTGACAATGGTAGTTTTGAAGGTATTTTCTACACAATATGATGTTTTAAGGCAAAATAAACAGAAAATTCCAAAAACAAATGCTAACATAAAGATGACCTGAAATTATTAATTGAAACTGACAAAAAAAAATCTGTTGGCAAAATAAACAGAAAATTCCAAAAACAAATGCTAACATAAAGATGACCTGAAATTATTAATTGAAACTGACAAAAAAAAATCAGGTTTTTTTTCATATAATTGGCAAAAAACACAAAATACAACTGTGTAATATGTTAGTGATAATTAATTATCGTCTTAAAATAGTTACACCAGTTTCATTGTAAAATCCATATACTGTATATACAGTACAAGTAAAAAAGACTGAATCCCCTTTATTTCCTTTCATCATTTCTTTCTCCTAGAATTACTCCTCACATCTTCAAGTTCCTTCTGTATTAGATGTGTTTCTGCCGTTGACTCTGAAAGCTTAAGGGAAAAAAGTTAAATCACTTTGCAGTTTGCACAATGAAATTTATAACTGTATAAAGATTTAGCCTACGTATTTTTCAAGCTATTGTGGCTTTGAGCATTACATACATTCAACACTCACCATATCAAGAAGAACCTCAATCTTTAGCCTGAGGAGATTATTCTCCTCTTCTAGCTGCAGATTCCTTTTCTTCAGTCGCTGTACCTCTTTTCCTGCTACATTACCTCCTGACTCTGTGATTGACAAAGACATTCATTACATTCCTCAAACAGGCTAACTACATTACATTTAATTGGTCTTTTTATTGTAGGAGGCCATACCTGAGATCCACTGGCCATCTTCAAATTTCAAGCTCTGGCCACCAATATTCATCACCGGAGATCCATATTCCAGACCTAATTCAATCTCTCGTGTTGACCGATCCAGCTGATAAAAACAATAAATGATTTGGCCTTTAAATACATATTATATAATGTGAAATGCACCTTACTAACAGAAACTTGTACTTACTGTATGTAAATTAGAAAGGGATGCAGACTTCCGGGGTGGTGTTTTCTTGGGACTGAAAATGTTGCCAAACAAGGGCATTTTGGAGTGAATAGTCAGACTTTCCAACCTGCATCAACATGACATATTTCAATGGTCTTTTCGGCATTAATCACTGTAGCCAACATATAATGACAGACAGTGTCCACATCAGGCTAATTACAGTTGTCCAGTTAAGCAAACCAAAGGCAATTATTCTTGATTTCAAAATGGCAGTCAAATAAGGCGATAATATGGCAATAAGATAACATAAAATAAGCTAAAATAATAATAATAAGGTGATTACCGTTATCTTCGAGGGACTAGTTACTAAGCAAGTAACAGGCAAGAAGCTAGTTATAAATGCATATTCTTCAATATATCGATAGATAGCAGATTTAAAAAAAATAAATGCATGTACAACGAAAACAAAAAACTTACACCGCTGCTTTAGTTTCTCCTCACGGCTGCTTCGATGATGCCCAAGAAATGTGTAAACAAACGGCTAATTCCGGAGGAGCCTAGCAACGCCGGAAGTTCTTATTCTTCTTCTGATGTTTATTGGCGGTTTTGGCAAACCAACTTAAAGGTGCATTACCGCCACCTACTGATCTGGAGTGTGGAGTGAACAGATTTGGTAGAGAGAGGGACGTTTAAAAAAATAATAAAAAAATTAGACCACAATTACAATTTATATTCTTTCCATATTTCCTGTCTTTTTTAGACAATTGAACACTTCTTCTTTAATTCTTGATTGCATTTGTCTATTCCCTAGTAATATCTTGAGTGATACTTTATCATGTCCCATCAAACCTAATTTATGATTAAGTTGATTTCTTTCTCTTTCACACGCATCACATTCTAGAAGAATGTGCTTTACTGTTTCTGGATTCCCACATTTATCACATCTTCCATTTTCATGCTTCCCTATTTTGTGTAAATTGAAATTTAAAGCTGAATGTCCAATCCTCATTCTTGCTATAATAACATCTTTCTTCCTACTCCCACATCTTATTGTCTCTTCACCTACACACCCCTGTATCTGGGAAAGATGCCTTCCCTTCTTGTTATAATAACATCTTTCTTCCTACTCCCACATCTTATTCTCTCTTCACCTACACACCCCTGTATCTGGTAAAGATGCCTTCCTTTTATTCCACTATCCCATAACTTTTGCCATATCTTTCTTACTTCAATTGATATAATTCTCTTGATTTCAGATTTGCTAATTGCTATATTAATTTCACTATGTGAGTGCTTCAGAGCCATCTTAGCCAAGCCGTCCACTTCCTCATTTCCCTCCACCCCAGTATGAGCTGGTACCCATAGGAAGTATACCATTATCCTTGATTGTCTAATTCTAAACAAGTACTGTAATACTTCATATATTAAATCTTGCCGTGCTCTTCTTCTTCTTCTTTTGTGTTTAATGGCGGTTGGCAAACCAGCTTAAGGTGCATTTCCGCCACCTACTGGGATGGAGTGTGAGGCCTCGATGAACGCACATATTATATACTACTAATATAAAAAAAAATAATAATAAAAAAAATAAAAATAGATTCTTCTAATCAAATCTGTATCTCTCAGATATTTTAGAAGAAAATCATAAACCCTTAGATGTTTCTGTGCATTCTGAAATATATTCATAACTGAAATGTCATTGATTTCCATATCTCTTAGTTTTTCAGCAAGTTGCTTTCTTTGTCTATTATATGCCTCACAATGTAAGAGCACATGTTCAACTGTTTCTGTTATTCCACAGTAACTGCAGCTATCTGACTCACTTTTTCCTATTATATGCAATGAATAATTAAGGTTAGAGTGTCCTATACGGATCCTGGTTATAACAGTATCTTCTCTTCTGTTTCCATATACCTTTCTTTCAATCCCCACTTTCTGTTGAATACTAAATAAGTGTCTCCCTTTTGACTCTTTATTCCATACGTCTTGCCACATACTTCCAACTGCTGTTTTAATAATACCTTTTACTTCTGTTTTACTTAAAGGAATTTCTATGTCAATCTCTTCGTTTCTCAATGCTGACTTGGCCAGCTTATCCACCCCCTCATTTCCTTCTACACCTACATGGGCAGGTGTCCATAAAAACTCTACTCTTACTCCTGTTTGGTTTATTCTATATGAATTCTGTAAAATTTAATAAAGTATATCCTGTCTAGATGCTGATTTCCCACTATTTGAACTGTTTAATACTGAATATGAATCTGAACAAACTACAACTCCACTTATTTACCCATTTTTCCACTTCATTAACTGCTTTCTGCATACTACTTTCCACAAATACTAAATTTCTTCCCCTTTTCCACAAGGCACCATCATCCGCATATAAAGATTTACCAAATCCTTGTCCAATCATTGAAAATATGTCATTTATCATTATGTTAAATAAAACTGGGCTACACACCCTTCCTTGTGGGGTCCCGTTATCTGTTGAGTAAGTCCTAGAATAACTTGTTCCGACCCTTACTTGCATGGTCCTCGCCAGAAGTTCTTCTTCTTCTGTGGATTTTAATGGCGGGTCGCATACCAGCTTTTTAGGTGCATACCGCCACCCCCTGTGCTAGAGTGTGAAGTGATATTAGTCTAAGTGCATAATTTTTTCTATTATGAGATTTATATTCTATTCTTAAGTCCACTGTTCTTAATGAATTTTAAAACTGTCTTTATTATTTTACCAGATCTTTGTTTTGTGTTTAATATGTTGCAGATTGTAATTTCACGGCATCATATATTCTGTAGTTCTCGACTTTCAGTCCTTTCCTGTTCATACCTAACAACACATGATCAACAATTTCCTTCACTTGGCATATTTCACATAATCCTGTACTGTGCTTTCTTATTTCGGGAAGTGTAGAATTAAGTTTTGTATGGCCCATCCTTAGTCTTGTTAAAATGATCTGATCTTCTCTACTTAAGTTTAGTATCATTTTACTTTGTCTTACCCTGTTTTGTATATTATAAAAATGTCTTCCTGTTTTATAGTCATTCCAATTTCCTTGCCATTTCTGATTGCAATCTTCTTTAATTATACTTTTTCCCTCAATCCTACTTACTGAAACTGAAATAGTAGGAGTGTTAAGTTTAAGTGACTCTTTAGCCATTTTATCAGATTTTAATTCGCTGGTATATCAACATGTGCTGGTTCCCAAACAAAATTAACTATTATTCCAGCTTGTCTTAATCTATATAATATATTCATTATTTCTATGAAGATATCATATCTGTTTGAAATGTTGGAAGGCTGGTTAGGGATGCCATTGAATTTGAACAAATTACAACCTTATTCGGCATCACTTCTTCTACCCAAACAAAGTGCCATCTGAATTGCCACCATTTCTGCAGTATACTGTATACTGAAGTCCCATCCATTAATCTCCCATATTTTAAATTCTGGAACATAGAATGCAGATCCAGTACGACCTATCTCTTGGTTTCTTGAGCCATCTGTGTATATTGGAAGAAATGCATCATAAACTGTTCTGATGTATTCTGTTGTATAGTTCTTGATAATAATGTCATTCTGTTCTTTTTCAATACATTCATGAATTTGTAAATCAACTTCAGGTTGACTGAAAAACCAAGGAGGTATTGGGGAAATTGTGACTGTTGATGAAAATACGCAGGAAGTTCAATTTTAAAAGTAAGTTAAAAGTACATTTCAAAAAAATAAACTGAAATATGAGACATTTCAAGCCTATTTTAACTTGGGGGTGAATTGTAGAGAAAAAAAAAACAGCACAAATCGCACCACTGTTATGATTAAGTATTATGCTTTGACCCTTCTTGAGAAGCCTTCCATGCATAAGGTTAAATCTGGACATATTCATGTCAGGGCAGCCCTCTGACACTCTCTAAAATTTCAAATAATTTAATTAATTAGCCTTCCATGCATAAGGTTAAATCTGGACATATTCATGTCAGGGCAGCCCTCTGACACTCTAAAATTTCAAATAATAATAATAACAATAATATTCCTGTGATATTTCTCAGTTCACTTATAAAGTACATAGAAATTGACATTTAGAGGCATATAGTTCAGTTGCTTTGTAAAACTTTGGGGCTCTTCCACTTTCATTAGACATAATGTAACACAAATCATTTTGAACACTTAATGACATGCTGAAAGAGCTCCAGTCTGTGAATAATATATTAATGTGGGCCCTGTCGCATTTTTACTACACAAGATGAATCATTTTGGAGATGTAATCATTTTAAATCACTAAACATGTTGGGAAAATATATATTGCAAATACTTGGAAAATAACTACATCTTTTTTAAAGCTATTAGCTATGATAGATGGCTATGAAAATCTTTATGTATTTATTTCCTTCTGTTGATGTGATACAGTCTCAGCTACTGTTATTATTTAGTATTTAGTCAAAAAAAGATACATTATTTATTTAGTTGATTTATGCTTTCCTATCATTTAAAAGCTACAAAAATTCTAATATAGATATATAATAATGCTATAATATCCATATAAACAGTTGTTCTCCAAACCAGAGACATTTGTATCTAAATTAAATTAACAGGCAGACAATAAACTTATTTTTAATAAAAAAAAGATAGAGTTTTGGGTTTGCTTTATGAAAGAGTTGCCAAGTTATTGTAAAGGAAGTCACCCATGCCCTAGTGGCTGAATGCTCCTCTTGAAAAAGAAGAAAAAAAATCTCCATCTCTCTGCCTTTAGGACCTCACAGCCTGGACGCTTTAGTTCAACTGAGCTCTACTTGGGGGAAACGACTCAAGTCGCACGTGTTCTGTCCGTTGATTTGGGGCAGGCGATTTAATTATTAAAAGTATGATTTTGAAGGAATAAAACACCCAAACCTTTTACCTGATCGTTAAAGGGATTTATTGCTTTAACAAACAGTTCCTGGTGGAAGAGAAGATCTTAAATCTTAGGTGGGTTGAATGTCCTTATACGGTTCTGTTTTAGCTGGACTTCTGAAATGAAGACTAACTTGTATTTAGAATTTTAATAACCAAACCGCTCTAGTGTTTACTTTATTGTCTGGTGCTTTATTCCAGGCTTTAAACGCGTCCTCGCTGCAGCAGTTCGCGAAATGTAGATTGCTAATTGGCTACCAGGAGAATGTTAAAGAGATTTTTATACGATATTTTGTAGAAAAAGGTCCGTTAGAATTTAATTATAAAATATTAGACTCTATGAATATGTTTTGGATGTTTGTTGGAACTGTTTTGTGTCGGCACATAAAACTCATCATTGATATTAATTGGTGTAAACAAACCTGAAGTTGACAGCATTAGCGGGCTAGCCGAGCGCTAGCTAGCATTAAAGCTAATGCTAACCCGAAGCCTGTGCAAGTTAACTTTCTCATTAGTGTGTTTTTCTACTGGCACTACCTTTCAGCGTTAAGTCGGTAAAATGTTATATATTCTAAATTATATTGAGCAGTGTTTAAAGTACGACTAAAGGATTGCTGGTATTTGTTTTTGATTTCTCAAGTCCGGAGAGAGTTGCTTTAGTGGGTGTTTTTCCTAGGCGAGCCCGGGGATGTGATCGGAGTTGCTTATCTCAAAGTTTAGGCCTTAGAGATAATATATCTGTAATATCTACTGTTTGTGCATATAATTATGTGTTAAATTACTTAATTGTGCTCAGTTATGTCTAGAAATCTTTGAATCTTTAGTCTTTTCCTCACTAATTACTGAAACTACATTTTATACTGCAGTATCCGTTTCAAATGTTACTTAGAATGTTAAACAAATATAACTGAAATGTTTTCACGTAACATTTTGTGATTTTATCCTTTGTAAAATCACTTGCAGTAATTGTATGTTTTGTCCCTACAAAGTGTATTTTTTTATTTTTTCACCATACGTTTTGTTTGAATGAAACGTTTAAAATGTTGCCTATTGGTTGTGTTGTTTTACAGCTATGGATCTAGAACGACAAAAGCGTAAGGAAGAAATTCAGAAAGCTTTGGGATTCATTCAGTAAGTGTGTAGACTTATGTGCTGCATCTCCATAATTCAGATATAATATTAACCGCTTCCCCTCTACTCTGTGTTGATGTGTTTATCATCCCAAAATTGCTAAATTTATTTTTCTTTTTGCCACAGGTCATCTTTGCCTTTCCCTGAACCTGAAGGTTATGAGGTATGATTTATATGTAATATTGCTGAAGAAAAATGGCCCCACCTAGATAATCCATATTTATTGTATTTCATGAGCTTAATTTAAATAAACTCTCTTGCTTTCTTTCCTCAGGCATTCCTGACTCAGTTAGTATGTAATTTGCTGGATGAAGGTAACTCAGTGTATCGCGATGGAGAGTGGAGACAGGCAGCCGTCCATTACAGTGAGGGTGTGAATGTAGCTCGCTATGCTCAGTCTGAAGCACTGGTCATTCCCCCTGAGCTGTTAGAGAGCCTTTATGTGAACCGGGCAGCTGCACATTATAGTCTGGTAAGTTAGATTTTTATTGGTCAATTGGAATTCCGTATGTGCAAATTATGTAGTAATTCAACAGTTAGTGTTGCAAAGACAATTTCTGCAAATCCGACTTCTCTTGTATTTTATGTTTAGGGGGAGTTTGAGCGGGGCGTGCAGGACTGTGATAGTGCACTGTGTGTGTCGGAGGGCAGTCGCAGGGCACTCTACAGGAAGGCACTTTGTCTGAGGGAGCTGGGCAGACTCAGAGAAGCTTATGAGTGTGGCACCGGATGCCTATTAACTGCCCCTCACGTGAGTTTTTATTTGCCGAATGAATGGCACATTAATCTGCAATTTGTATTACTATTCATACCATTCAAAAGTTTGAAGTTAGAATTTTTTTATTTTTATTTATTAATGCTTTTATTTAACAAAGATTCATTAATCAAAAGTGACAGTATAGACATTTATAATTTTGCAAAAGATTTCATTTTCAAATTAATACTATTTTATTTAACTTTCTATTCAGAGAATCCTGGATCAAATGTATCTTGATTTCCACAAAAATATTAAGCAGCATAACTGTTTTCAACATTGATGATAATACAAAATGTTTCTTGAGAACCAAATCAGCATATTAGAATGATTTCTGAAGGATTATGTGACACTGAAGATTGGAGTAATGGCTGCTGGAAATTCAGCTTTAGCATAACAGGATTAAACTGCATTTTAAAATTAATGAAAATAGAAAAGTTATTTTAAATTGTAATATTTTACACTATTACTGTATTGTATTTTTATTAAATGTAGCCTTACTGAGCAAGACTTCTCTCAAAAACATAAAAAAATCTTATCGACCCCAAACTTTTGAACGGTAGTACATATGAAGAGGTTGGTTCCAAAACGCGATAAACGCCATTTAAAAAAAAAAATTGAGTTCCCGCCAAAATCAGTATTGTAGCTGGTCGGTATTGAAAAGCCAATTTTGAATTTTACGCAAAATGCGATATCCGCCATCTTATTTTGTCTTGTTTTCTCCCTATCTTTCCAAACCGCGACAAACGCCAGTCTCCCTTCTCTGCAGAATGCGATACATCGGCTCAACCAATCACAGCGCACCATTCCACGCATTGCAAACAGTAACTGACAAGCTACACAATATCTCGTTCATAAACGCAGATGAATTGCTTTCTTTTATGAACGCGATATTGCGTAGCTTGTCAGTGAACTACGGCTCTGTGTATTAAATGCCGCTCCATCTGAAAGCATGTGATGGAGATTTACTACTAATCACAGAACCGGCTTTACTGACGATATGCGCATGACAATCGCATGCGATTTATCGTGCAGCCCTAAAAAAATGAATAATTTTGACCGCATTGATGAACCTGTGGTGGTTTCTGCGGAAGGGAAGAAAAAAAAAAGTTGTTAATAAGATTAGTATTGACAAAGTTCAGAGGCTGTCATATGTGGATCAACTTACTTTGTTGTGTATTTTCAACAGTTTCAATATGAAAAATAACTTTTGGGGAAAAAATAATCAGTTTTTATAAAAACAATTATGAAAATCAAAATCTGGATTTGAATTTTTAATGTTATTATAACCTAAAGATGCTATGAGAAAGTTTGAAACAGGAAATAGTGGTTTTCATCTCGCCACTTTCTTGGTAAAGAAAACACATTTTTACTCAAATTAATCAAAATGGATTTATAGCGTTTTGGAACCAAACTCTTCATATAATTTGATATATTATATGCATAGAGATTTGTATGACTTGTCTTGCCAGTTCATGTAATGCTTAACTAACAAAACATTGGTTGTTTGCTTGATTTATTTTACACAGGACCGGCAAGTCAGTGAGCTTGCTCAGGATCTAGCTAACAAACTTGGTTTAAAAATCCGCAAGGCGTACATCAGCCCTCAGGTTTGTCTTTTAGGTTGTTAGGTTAAAATATTTAAAATATTCAGTTTATATAATTGTACTCATCCCAACATTATCACACATTCGTATTTCAGCTTGATTCTACAACATCTGCAGCAGACAGCAATGGAGAAACTAATTCTCCTACAGGGGAGGCAAGTTTTACCAAACCAGACCTTCCCTCTGTTGGCCATAAAGTTGTTGTATAAAATAAAAGCTATTTTGTAAATTGAGAATTGCATGGTTTGGATTACATTAACAAACCTCCTTGTTCTTTCTTTTCAGACCTCATCAAATGGTCTTGAGTCTTTGACTGATATTGGATCAGGTATATATAATAGTATTTAAAATATATATAATAGTATTTAAAAATCTAATTAAAATATGAGTACATTATTGAATATTCATTAAGCAAAAATTAATTGGGTGATTCAGTGTTCTTATCTTTATCCCACAGATTTAACAAGTGCCCAGTGCATCCCTGCTCCTCTGGCTACACCGATCCCAGTAAGTGATGACCCACAGATGCCCTCACTGAGCCCAGTTGTGCCCCAAGACATGCCAGAAAGCCCAAGCCAGGAGCCATCAGGGCGGGTGCCGTACTCTGTGCCTGTATCTGAACACATGGGTGAATGTGTGATGAATGAGGACACCTCATGTCTGGACACCTTGCTGGAAAGTATTCCTAAAGGAGCTGAGGTCAGTGTGGTGAGTGAAATAGAGATCTGTGGGATATAGTTGCTCAATACTGGAGTGATCAATATAAAAGTACTGATTTTCTTATCTATCCATCAGAACCCAGTTCAAGGGGCCATTCCTACTAACCTACCAAACACTGCTGTGGGTTTGAGGCCTCCATATTCTCCAGGTCTCCCAGCATCCTCTGCTCAGCTAATGACTCCATATTTCAACTCTGCTGTCAGTCCGCTCTGCCCACTGGAGTCCTCCTCAGTTCTAGGTCAAAGCGAAGCCTCTTCTCAGACGATGGACTCCCTTGGCTCCTTTAGCTCTGGAGCTAGAGACACTGCTGGGAAGGGGGGGTCTGGATCACTAAGCACAGGAGGACTGGATTCCCTCTCTGAGTACACACTTCCTGGTGAGTGTTTTAACTTGGAATGTGATTCACTTTGGAGTTTTGCAAAGAAATTAAAGGGGTGGTTGATTGCGATTTCACTTTTTTAACGTTAGTTAGTGTGTAATGTTGCTGTTTGAGCATAAACAATATCTGCAAAGTTACTAAGCTGAAAGTTCAATGCAAACGGAGATATCGTCTTTTACTGCTTTTCATTCACTTTCTATTCATCAAAGAACCCTGGAAAAAAGACAATTTTAAGTAGCAAAGCCTGTTTTCAGAATTTATCAAAATAAGAACCTATATTAATAACTCAATACAAATAATAATTGAGCAGCAAATCAGCAAATTAAAAAGATTTATGAAGGATCGTGTGACACTGAAGACTGGAGTAAAGCTGCTGAAAATCCAACTTCCCGTCACAGGAAAAAATTTAATTTTTAAAATAAATGAAAATAGAAAAGTTATTTTAAATTGTAATATTTTACACTATTACTGTATTGTATTTTTATTAAATGTAGCCTTACTGAGCAAGACTTCTCTCAAAAACATAAAAAAATCTTATCGACCCCAAACTTTTGAACGGTAGTACATATGAAGAGGTTGGTTCCAAAACGCGATAAACGCCATTTAAAAAAAAAAATTGAGTTCCCGCCAAAATCAGTATTGTAGCTGGTCGGTATTGAAAAGCCAATTTTGAATTTTACGCAAAATGCGATATCCGCCATCTTATTTTGTCTTGTTTTCTCCCTATCTTTCCAAACCGCGACAAACGCCAGTCTCCCTTCTCTGCAGAATGCGATACATCGGCTCAACCAATCACAGCGCACCATTCCACGCATTGCAAACAGTAACTGACAAGCTACACAATATCTCGTTCATAAACGCAGATGAATTGCTTTCTTTTATGAACGCGATATTGCGTAGCTTGTCAGTGAGCTACGGCTCTGTGTATTAAATGCCGCTCCATCTGAAAGCATGTGATGGAGATTTACTACTAATCACAGAACCGGCTTTACTGACGATATGCGCATGACAATCGCATGCGATTTATCGTGCAGCCCTAAAAAAATGAATAATTTTGACCGCATTGATGAACCTGTGGTGGTTTCTGCGGAAGGGAAGAAAAAAAGAAAGTTGTTAATAAGATTAGTATTGACAAAGTTCAGAGGCTGTCATATGTGGATCAACTTACTTTGTTGTGTATTTTCAACAGTTTCAATATGAAAAATAACTTTTGGGGAAAAAATAATCAGTTTTTATAAAAACAATTATGAAAATCAAAATCTGGATTTGAATTTTTAATGTTATTATAACCTAAAGATGCTATGAGAAAGTTTGAAACAGGAAATAGTGGTTTTCATCTCGCCACTTTCTTGGTAAAGAAAACACATTTTTACTCAAATTAATCAAAATGGATTTATAGCGTTTTGGAACCAAACTCTTCATATAATTTGATATATTATATGCATAGAGATTTGTATGACTTGTCTTGCCAGTTCATGTAATGCTTAACTAACAAAACATTGGTTGTTTGCTTGATTTATTTTACACAGGACCGGCAAGTCAGTGAGCTTGCTCAGGATCTAGCTAACAAACTTGGTTTAAAAATCCGCAAGGCGTACATCAGCCCTCAGGTTTGTCTTTTAGGTTGTTAGGTTAAAATATTTAAAATATTCAGTTTATATAATTGTACTCATCCCAACATTATCACACATTCGTATTTCAGCTTGATTCTACAACATCTGCAGCAGACAGCAATGGAGAAACTAATTCTCCTACAGGGGAGGCAAGTTTTACCAAACCAGACCTTCCCTCTGTTGGCCATAAAGTTGTTGTATAAAATAAAAGCTATTTTGTAAATTGAGAATTGCATGGTTTGGATTACATTAACAAACCTCCTTGTTCTTTCTTTTCAGACCTCATCAAATGGTCTTGAGTCTTTGACTGATATTGGATCAGGTATATATAATAGTATTTAAAATATATATAATAGTATTTAAAAATCTAATTAAAATATGAGTACATTATTGAATATTCATTAAGCAAAAATTAATTGGGTGATTCAGTGTTCTTATCTTTATCCCACAGATTTAACAAGTGCCCAGTGCATCCCTGCTCCTCTGGCTACACCAATCCCAGTAAGTGATGACCCACAGATGCCCTCACTGAGCCCAGTTGTGCCCCAAGATATGCCAGAAAGCCCAAGTCAGGAGCCATCGGGGCGGGTGCCGTACTCTGTGCCTGTATCTGAACACATGGGTGAATGTGTGATGAATGAGGACACCTCATGTCTGGACACCTTGCTGGAAAGTATTCCTAAAGGAGCTGAGGTCAGTGTGGTGAGTGAAATAGAGATCTGTGGGATATAGTTGCTCAATACTGGAGTGATCAATATAAAAGTACTGATTTTCTTATCTATCCATCAGAACCCAGTTCAAGGGGCCATTCCTACTAACCTACCAAACACTGCTGTGGGTTTGAGGCCTCCATATTCTCCAGGTCTCCCAGCATCCTCTGCTCAGCTAATGACTCCATATTTCAACTCTGCTGTCAGTCCGCTCTGCCCACTGGAGTCCTCCTCAGTTCTAGGTCAAAGCGAAGCCTCTTCTCAGACGATGGACTCCCTTGGCTCCTTTAGCTCTGGAGCTAGAGACACTGCTGGGAAGGGGGGGTCTGGATCACTAAGCACAGGAGGACTGGATTCCCTCTCTGAGTACACACTTCCTGGTGAGTGTTTTAACTTGGAATGTGATTCACTTTGGAGTTTTGCAAAGAAATTAAAGGGGTGGTTGATTGCGATTTCACTTTTTTAACGACCATTAAAAGCCGTGCTTGCACAGGTTCTGTACGATCCTCTTCAATAATATCCTCTGCTTCTCAATCGAGCTCAAACTGATAAGTGATATTAACGATGCCGTTGTTTACAATACAACCGGAGCACATACCGCTGAGGGGAGGGGCGGGATGTTTAGACGCGCACTAGAGGTGGTTTAGCCAATCACAACACACTGGGCAAGCTAACCAATCAGAGCCCATCGCCTATTTCTGATGGCAGGGCTTCATAAAAGCAGGAAATGATCAGCACGGTTCTCAGAGAAGGGACAGAGCGGTGTGGAATAAAGGTAAATTATATTTTTTAAAAAACTAAGCATTAACACATGTTAGACTGCACCCCATAAACACAATCAAGGCTAGAAAAAAAACCTGTGAACCACCCCTTTAAGACTTATTTAGCAAGGATGCGTTAAACTGATTAAAAGTGACAGTAAAGACATTTAAAATGCTACAGAAGATTTCAATTTTGAATAAATGCTTTCTATTCATCAAAGAATCCTGAAAAAAATAAATGTTTCACAGTTCCTACAACAATATTAAGCACCACAACTGTATTAAACATTGATAATAATTAGAAATGTTTCTATAGCACCAAATCAACATTAGAATGACTTCTGAAGGATCATGTGGCACTGAGGAATGGAGTAAAATCCACTAAAACAATTCTCCGTTGCTATTATAGGAAGACGTTTAATTTTAAAATGTATTCATCTAGAAAACAATTTTTACATTGTAATAATATTTTACAATATTACTGCTTTACTGTATTTTGATAAAATAAATGCTGCTTTGGTGAGCATGAGAGACTGCTTTGAAAAACATTAATAAAACCTTGCTGACTTCATACTTGTATTTAAATAATTCATAAAATGTCTTGACATGACAATAACTTAATATTGATAACTCAAGCATTTTTATCCCATGCATTTTCCTTTCTTTATAAATATTAGGTGGACGAATCTCTCACAGTTTCATCCCCAGTTTGCGGAATCATAATCCCACCAATGCAGTGAGTTTTAACTGATCTGTACTTGTAAACTGCTCAGTTTTAGCTCATAGTCTTACTCAATCTTTCTTTTTATATAACTTAAAATGTTTGTAAAAAAGGGTGTGTTATCACTTAGTCAGAGAATTGTTCTTGCTTCCAACAGAATGGACCAGTTGTTACCAACCTTTCTCTGCTGTCACGAAACCCTCTGGCTGCCACACATGAGTTCAGACAGGCCTGTAATGCTTGTTACAGTCGCATAGGTACTGTACCTCTTAACTGTGTGATATGAAAAAATGAGATGCATATCAGAACTATTCCTAAACATGTTGTACCTGTCTGAAAAAAAGTGAATCTTTTCAAAATTAGGGCCACGGGTCATGGACTACCATTATCAGCCTGATGCCGCGCATCGCTGTAAGAGAGATGTGCTGCTCTGCCGCCTCAAATCCTCAGATGACCCCACCTGGAAGAGGGTGCGACCCCGTCCTGCTCGTAATAACTTTCTTGGGGCGTTTGTTCTTTGCAAAGGTATGGCTCAGTGTTTATTGAAGAATTGTGGAAATTAAAGGGGTCATGAACTGAGAAATCAAAATTCTCTTGATCTTTCACATATAAGAGGTCATTGTACCATTAAAAACATCCTGTAAGTTTCAGAACTCAAAACTTTCTTGTTAGTCTAAAAACAGCTTATATTGAAGCCAATCTACCAAAACGACAGGTTGTGGAATTTGCCACTTTATGACGTAATAGTGTGGCTAAACCCCGCCTCCGCAGAGGAAAATCAGTGCCTGCCTCGACATCACTGTCTGTTTAGCCCCGCCCACCGATTCACACATGTAGTGTAAATAATGAGAGAGGCAAACGCATGTCTACACAGAAATCAAACGATAAAGATGGTTACCGAAGACAAGAAGATGCTGTTCAGTGCCAGGTTGTGGAAAAAAAGACTTTGCATTCACCTTCCTTCTGATCCCAACATTAGGAAAGAGTTATTTTGAATAACTTTAAAAGTTATTTGAACTTTATTTTTAATGAAATTACAGACCACGTCAGTAAGAATTGGTCCTTTGTTCACTTCATTTTACTGCGGATTCGTTTACAAACAAGGCACAATCCGATGCAGGATTTTCAGAAAGATTGAAACTAAAAGACGATGCTGTGCCAAATATATTGGATCCGACACTAATGTCACACCACACAAGTGTGAGTAACTGTTTTTATTGCGTGATCACTATAGCTTTGTCTGTTATTACAAATCGTTTGATATGTACTGAGTATTTATGTGTTTTTAACCTAAATCACAGCAGCGTCCATCTATGAAAAACTGCAAATCTGTTAGCCGATCATAGCAGTGGGTGTTTACTTCCGAGTCTACAATCTGCCACGCCTATTCAAACGAAGCGTTCCAATGAGGGGATCAAAACAGGACAAAAAATAGCCTATTACTTCGAAATTGATGTTTTTTTATGTAAAAATCTTGATAACATTATAAGTGGACCTCAGAGAACAGTACAAAATAAAAAAAGAAGGCAGTTCATGGCGCCTTTAAGTACTGAATAGATGTTTCAGTTTGGGATGTGCATTATGGGAGTGGCCAGTGTTAGAGTTGGTTTTGTCATCGGAATCATTCTGAATCAGCTAGAGATCTAACGATTCACTCGTTTTCTCGATGCATTGATTACAAATCCTGCTGATTTATATGCATCTTGAAACATGATTTTTATTTATTTTTTTATCTTAAAATGTTTTGGTTACGAATCATTTTGTGATTCAGTAAAGTCTTATTCAGTATTTTAAATATATAAACATTAAATTATGTGTGGCATGATTCACGTCCTCACAGCTCTCCATCACAGACACGTGCCGCACTCTTATCACCTTTCACTGGATTGTGCTCCCTTTCTGTTCCATCAGTAAATGCCATTGACATGTTTTCTGAGTAGCTTTCTGAGCACTTTGTTTGATCTTTCCTCAGGCATGTTACTGTCTATCACATGAACAGATGACGGCTCTCTGACAATAGCGCTATGGTCTTGAGTCAGATGTGCACAAACCATTGATAAAAGCCAGTTCATTGTGTGGCCACTACTACTAAAAAAATAAAATGCTTTCATATTATAAAAACCTCACTTCTGTTTTCTATAAGATAAAATTCTGTTTTACTGGTATAATTGTTTATATGGGGGAGCAGAAGACATGAAAGGGTCTTAGGATATAGGGAAAAACCTAGAAAATAATAGGAAATTTTAAAGGGATCCTATTATGCTTTTTCACTTTTTCAACTTTAGTTGAGGCTTCAGAGGCGTGTAGTTATCTGAGTAGAATATTCAAAACACTATAGCCAGCAGGTCTCAAGAGAGACACTTTATAACAGCCGCAGTTCATGTGCAGATCAATAGGAGAGAGAGTTTACATTAGCACACCTGCTTAACTTTGAGTTCACATGCGCTTGCTGGAATCAAACCACACTGAGATCAGACAGCTGACTGCAGAGAGCCTCCACTTTCAAAGAGCTGCTGCCATGTGACTGAAGTCTGCTAAATGCAAAGAGAATGTTTGACAGGAGTCAACACCAGCGTACTCCTCAACATAAAATATATTTAGTTTTTATTATTATATTTTAGTTTAAAATTACACTAAATGATAAAAAAATCAATTGTAATTTAAATTGTGTCAATATTATTGAATTAGCATTTAGAAAAAGCTGGACATGAATGGGTCGTAAGCAAAGTGACAATGAATTTTATATGAATTTGTATTTGTACACCGTCAGTGGGGTGTAAGCAGATCGTACGAACATGTAAAAATACGATAGTACAAATTCACATGAATTAGCCACCAATTTACCAAAACTGTTTCCTCCCACAGATATCACAACCTGATCTCAAGAGAAAACGTAACTATTTTACAAGGTGGCGATTTTGTATGAATTAGTACAATGTGATTTGTACAAAAATGTACAATTTTTAGAAAAAAAAAGAAAAAGAAAATCATGACGCTCCACCCCTAAACATAATCAGCAGTGGGGTGTAAGCAAATCATATGAATACGTACAAATTCATACAAATTAGCCACCAATTCGCCATTTTTTTCCCCTCACAGATATCACAACCTGATCTTACAGGAAAACAGAACTATTTTACGAGGTGGCAATTTCGTACAAATTACTGCAATGTGAATTGTACAAAAATGTATGATTTTTAGGAAAAAAAAAAAAAAAAAAAAAAAAAAAAATGAAATAGTGCTTTCCTAGGTTTGCTTGGCTCTAAAATATTTTATGGAAAGAAAATCAAAAAAAAAAAAAAAAATGAAATAGTGCTTTCCTAGGTTTGCTTGGCTCTAAAATATTTTATCGGCACATTGCACTGTATGTACATGTTTAATGTTTACTTCAAAGTGTAATAATCTTACTTTTTTTTTAACCTAAGACACATTAGGAGAAGCATTTACATAATCCTATGAATGCATTAAAAAATATAGAATCAAATCTATAATTGAATTTAATTGAATCTCATTGTGAATCGGATTAAATAAAATAATTCTGAATTCGTCAAATCAAAATTTGCGAATCAGAAACCTGTGAATTGTGGATCAAATCCAATCGCGGTTTACTCAATACTTAGAGGCACAATATGTA
>NW_015542365.1:500014-533084 GCF_001515605.1 Sinocyclocheilus anshuiensis | reverse complement strand
GTAAGTACACAAGTCAGCAAAATATATAACACTGTTCTAGTGGTTTTTGGATATTTTAATAAAAAAAATCTTACATATTGTGCCTTTACTTAACACCTCTAGAATCAGCTCAAGCTGGAAACAGATGTCAGGATTTTTTTCTTCCCATTTAAAAATTATTATATATATGTGTATGTAATATAATGTTAGTTTATAATGTAATAATGATATAATTTAATAATTAAGCTCATTAATCATTCTCTCTTTGCAGAGGTACAAGAGCGTCAGGAGTGCCAGTATGGTGAAAACTGCACTTTTGCCTATTGCCAGGAGGAGATAGATGTTTGGACACAAGAGAGGAAGGGAGCTCTAAGTCGTGAGCTTCTGTTTGACCCTCTGGGCACCAACGAACGACGGGCCCTCAGTGTCACCCGTCTCCTTCAGCTCGATTAAGAAGCTGTGCCATTTTACAAAGATAAGCTGATTTGGTGGAATCAAATATATATATATATATATACATACATACATACATACATACATACATATATATATGTATATATTTATGTGTGTGTGAAAAATAGTATAGTATATCAGACCTTTACTAGCCAATGGCAATTAGATTGCCAAGGTGCGCGTAGAGGGTTGTTTCTACTCCAGTTTGTGTTGAAATATAATTAATTATACACCTGTCATAACTAGTTTGCACAAGAGTTTTCTTCAGACATACAATAATGTAATATACATATAATTAAGACATTACTAACAGGCAAATAAATATTTTATAATAATAATAATAATTTATGCATTTAGCAGACGCTTTTATCCAAAGCGACTTAGTGCATACAGGCTATACATTTTTTACCAGTATGTGTGTTCCTTGCGAATCGAACCCACAACCTTTTGCGCCGCTAACGCAATGCTCTACCACTGATCAGAGTACATGTACCCCCTCTAGAGTTCTTTTTTTTTTCAGCTAACTCATGAGTTACTAGCGGTTACATGTGACATTTCAGAAAATTGTACTTTTTTTAATACTTTTTAATACAAACATACCTTCTGATGTTCATTAACTAGTAGTAAATTGGAATGTTTACTTTAAAGTGTAATAATCTTACTTTTTTTTTAACCTAAGACACATTAGGAGAAGCATTTACATAATCCTATGAATGCATTAAAAAATATAGAATCAAATCTATAATTGAATTTAATTGAATCTCATTGTGAATCGGATTAAATAACATAATTCTGAATTTGTAAAATCAAAATTTGCAAATCAAAAACCTGTGAATTGTTGATCAAATCCATTCGCTGTTTACTCAATACTTAAAGGCACAATATGTAATTTTAGCAGCTAGAGGGCGCGTATTCAAAATAAACAAAGAGACAAAGGCATAGTCTGATGACGCTGTTACTGAGTGTGGAATCATGGGAGTTGTGGTTTTCATCCCCACAGCCGATGCAATCCGACGGGACTCGGGCAGAAATCATGTTCATAGATGAGCTAATGATTTATTAACGTAGTAGAATGAAGCAGGGTGAGGCTGAAAGCCATCGAAGCGAATCGAGGCCGCTGAACGAGCGTGACACGTGGCTCGAAAGCAGCGGAGCTTTTATTATGCCACAGTCGACCGGTTCCGCTCCTTCCGGTCGTGAGTATGTGGGGTAAAGCAGCGCTGTTTCATCATACTAGATACATTTGAAAGTTCTGTTATAATGCTACTCTGTGCGTTCGTCACCGGATGCACAACATACACAACATATTTCTACAAAAATGTTTTCTACAAAACAAAACCGGAAATCGAGGGGTTATGGCAGGCGACATTTAAACATTCTTCTAAACATTTGGGATAATGTATGTACACAAGTCAGCAAAATACATAACACTGTTCTAGTGGTTTTTAGATATTTTAAAAAAAATCTTACATATTGTGCCTTTACTTAACACCTCTAGAATCAGCTCAAGCTGGAAACAGATGTCAGGATTTTTTTCTTCCCATTTAAAAATTATTATATATATGTGTATGTAATATAATGTTAGTTTATAATGTAATAATGATATAATTTAATAATTAAGCTCATTAATCATTCTCTCTTTGCAGAGGTACAAGAGCGTCAGGAGTGCCAGTATGGTGAAAACTGCACTTTTGCCTATTGCCAAGAGGAGATAGATGTTTGGACACAAGAGAGGAAGGGAGCTCTAAGTCGTGAGCTTCTGTTTGACCCTCTGGGCACCAACGAACGACGGGCCCTCAGTGTCACCCGTCTCCTTCAGCTCCATATGGGCATGTTTATGTTCCTCTGTGAGGTAATGTGCACCTTCAGATTTAATGCCAGTCTCGCAGCTTACATTCTTGTTTTGATATGTTGTCTTAAGTGGTTATTTTGGCCTCTGGCTTCCTGTAGGAATGTTTTGACAGTAAGCCTCGTCTCATTAGCAAGCGAAGCAAGGAGAATCTCGCTGTGTGTTCCAACCTCACTGCACGACATCCCTTTGATGATAACAAGTGAGTCTTTTTTTTTATCCCTTGCCGCATTGAGACTTGGATCACTGATATGATTTTGCAGCACTTAAACAGCCATCGCATCATATCCCCTCTCATATGTTTGTGTCTTATGATGCTGTCTAACAGGTGCCTGGTGCATGTGGTTCGCTCAGCAAACGTGCGCTACAGTAAAGTACGCCCTCTTCACCCACTCTGCCAGTTTTTTTTTTATCCCTTGCTGTATTGAGACTTGGATCACTAATATGATTTTGCAGCACTTAAGCAGCCATTGCATCATATCACCTCTCATATGTTTGATGCTATCCAACTGGACAGGTGCCTGGTGCACGTGGTTCGCTCAGCAAACGTGCGCTACAGTAAAGTACGCCCTCTTCACCCACTCTGCCAGTTTGATGTGTGCCGTCATGAGGTGCGATATGGCTGCCAGCGGGAGGACAGTTGCTCCTTTGCACATTCAGTCATAGAACTCAAATGTTGGGTTCTTCAGCAGGACACAGGTACATAAGACATGCTATAATAATGTTTATATGCATGCACACTGCAATCTACTGTTTTGCTTTATAATCCTATAATTCTGAAATGTGTTCTATCCGTTTATTTAAGAAACCTTTTGATTAATTTGAAAAATAATTATGAAATCAAGTTCATAATCATGTTTGCACTTCCATTCCAACGTTTGGGGTCAGTAAGATGTTTTTAGTTTTTTTTTTTTTTTAATTCATACTTTTTTGAAAGAAAATAATACTCAGCATCACAGAATTATGAAAAAATTCACAAAAATATTAAGCAGCACAACTGTTTTCAACTTGGACAATAATGAGAAATGTTATGTGGATGCTTAAAATACAGCTTTGCTATCACAGGAATAAATTACATTTTAAAATGTTAAAATAGATAAATTATTTTAGTCAGTAATAATATGTTACAATATTACTGTTTTACTGTATTTTTGAGCAAATAAATTCAGTTTTTATGAACAGAAGAGACCCGTTTCAAAAATATTTAAAAAAATCTTACTGACCCCAAATGTTTAGACAGTAGTGTAGGGAATTACTGTCACTTTTGTGTCTTTTTTTGCACCACGCTCTGGTTCATTACTGTCTTTGACACTGACAATTGAAATCAACTGATGGTAAAAATAAAAGTTTTGCTTGTGCTTATGTGTTGGGGCAGGTATTACCCATGAGGAGATGGTGCAGGAGTCTAAGAGACACTGGCACAGATTGGAACAGAATTCGCAGAGACAGAAGGTGAGGCTGAGCAACAACACTGTGCTGCCTCATCTTTGCTGGAATCTTGTCCTTTTATTTGATTGGCCCTGCAGCAGATTAAATTTGATGTAAATTCTGTTGTTTTAAGTCTAGTAAGTTTTTCTTTTTCACCCGCCGTCTTCAGCCCATGCTCAGCCCCCACCAGCCCAGCGGGAGCAGCAGTAGTGCTGTGGTCTCTGGAGGAGTTGTCGGTGGAGGCGGAGATGGCACTGGGGGTGGAAGCACCGGAGGAGGACTTGTAGGATGCGGTCGAGGGCGCGGCTTGAATCTGAAGATGAAGTTTGTGTGTGGACAGTGTTGGAGGGAGGGTCAGGTCAATGAGCCAGACAAGTCACTGAAGTACTGCACTGCCAAAACCAGGCACAGGTTAGCTTCCCTTATTCAAGCAGGCATCATCTTACCACCAGGATGCACAATATGTGCTCATTAAAAATTTACGTACCTGGAATGTTTACTGGAACAGTTGTAATGTGACTTCTTTTATTGGACACAGTTGACAGCAGCTTTGCCTGAGGTCGATAATGATTTGCTTTGTCTATTCTTCTTTCCAGCTGGACAAAAGAGCGCAGGGTGTTGCTAGTGAAATCGTTTGAGAAGAAAAAGTGGGTGGTAGTACGTCCGCTCCCTTTTTCCCGTACCTACCCCCAACAATATGATGTAAGTCTTACAGTCTTACAGATTCTGATTCACAAGTTATTGATTCTATTTGTAGATATTTCAGGTAAAAAGACTCTACCAACTAATGCTGTTAACTTCAAAATTGTTATACGAACTGCTGTTCAGTTACTGTTTATTTGTGGATATAATCATCAATGCTTGGATAAAAACTGAGTTGTATGCAAACATTTAAACTGCACATAAGGCAGTTATTATTTAAAAAAAAACATTTGTAATGATATAATTATATTTCTCAACCCTCTACATGATTGACAACGTGATTAATATTCATGAACCCAGCAGCTCATCAATCTTTAGTGTGTTGTATATTGTTAGTATAGTAGTAGAATTAGTAGTAGTATTATCTTTTAATAATAATTATCTATTACTATTATCTATTTTTTTTACAGAAACCCTGAATGACCAACAATATCTTAAGCATCACCACCAGTTCTAAATTAAAATGACAAATATGCATTCATACATGGTTATCAAGTTTTAGTTCTAATCACTGAAGTTCTATCATTAAATAGTGCTTAATTATCATAATATCATAATATAATGCTTGATTGATTAAGAAGCTGTGCCATTTTACAAAGATAAGCTGATTTGGTGGAATCAAATATATATATATATATATACATACATACATACATACATACATACATACATACATACATATATATATATGTATATATTTATGTGTGTGTGAAAAATAGTATAGTATATCAGACCTTTACTAGCCAATGGCAATTAGATTGCCAAGGTGCGCGTAGAGGGTTGTTTCTACTCCAGTTTGTGTTGAAATATAATTAATTATACACCTGTCATAACTAGTTTGCACAAGAGTTTTCTTCAGACATACAATAATGTAATATACATATAATTAAGACATTACTAACAGGCAAATAAATATTTTATAATAATAATAATAATTTATGCATTTAGCAGACGCTTTTATCCAAAGCGACTTAGTGCATACAGGCTATACATTTTTTACCAGTATGTGTGTTCCTTGCGAATCGAACCCACAACCTTTTGCGCCGCTAACGCAATGCTCTACCACTGATCAGAGTACATGTACCCCCTCTAGAGTTCTTTTTTTTTTCAGCTAACTCATGAGTTACTAGCGGTTACATGTGACATTTCAGAAAATTGTACTTTTTTTAATACTTTTTAATACAAACATACCTTCTGATGTTCATTAACTAGTAGTAAATTGGAATGTTTACTTTAAAGTGTAATAATCTTACTTTTTTTTTAACCTAAGACACATTAGGAGAAGCATTTACATAATCCTATGAATGCATTCAAAAATATAGAATCAAATCTATAATTGAATTTAATTGAATCTCATTGTGAATCGGATTAAATAACATAATTCTGAATTTGTAAAATCAAAATTTGCAAATCAAAAACCTGTGAATTGTTGATCAAATCCATTCGCTGTTTACTCAATACTTGAAACATTTGGGATAATGTAAGTACACAAGTCAGCAAAATATATAACACTGTTCTAGTGGTTTTTGGATATTTTAATAAAAAAAATCTTACATATTGTGCCTTTACTTAACACCTCTAGAATCAGCTCAAGCTGGAAACAGATGTCAGGATTTTTTTTCTTCCCATTTAAAAATTATTATATATATGTGTATGTAATATAATGTTAATTTATAATGTAATAATGATATAATTTAATAATTAAGTATACAAACATACCTTCTGATGTTCATTTAGTAGTAAAATGGAACAGGTGATTGATTGCTTCACTCATTTTCCAAGTTGCCACTTGTACTGAGATGACCTCAGTGATTTGTCACATTAACGTGTCAAGTGTGTAGAAATTTTAAACCCAACCCTCTTAATTGACATTATTTATGTAAAATCTTGAGTGTGTCATGAACCACCAAAAGACCACATCTTTAATAGTGTTCTGGAAATGGAAACATTTCAGCCCCCCACACAGCCCTTTTTGGTCATTTTTTGCTAAATTTTAATGAAGCACAGTTCGTAAACAGATCTTTCTGAGGGGTTTGAACTAGAAAGAGTTGCCAGCAAACAAATCTCAAAATAAACTGTAAAAGTTTAAATTGTTTAATGTTAAATTTAATATGACTTTTAAATGAATTGAGAAATTTGAGTATTGTTACAATTTCTACGCATCTTTGGCTCATAAGTTTTTGCGTTGTTTTTTCTTTTTTTTTCTGACTCTCCGTTTTTGCTTGCAGATGTGTGTTCATGTCATGAAACAGAAGAAGTGCCACTATATTGGGAACTGTTCTTTTGCACACAGTTTGGAGGAGCGGGATGTGTGGACCTATATGAAAAACAACAGCTGTGAGAATCCATTTCCTTCAACTGAATGATTTCTAGCTTTATTTTTTTGCATTTTTGTGGGTGTGATACAGTGATGTTTCCTTAATCCATTAATGCGTTTTAACACAATCTGCGTATCTCTCTGTGCTCTCTAAGTGAGAGACATGCAGCAGATGTACGAGATGTGGCTTTCATTGACCAATCAGAACCGGCGTGCAGACGACACCCTCATGACTCCACCCCCAGAAGAAAAACAGATCGCCATGCCAACTGACTATTCTGAGTCAATGGTGGGTGGCTGCAGAAGAAAGTGACTTGTTTGTGTGATTAAGTAGAAAGCTCTTTTTTTTTTTTTTTTTTTTTTTTTTAAATACAGAGTTATTGCATTACAGTGGAAATGGAAAGTCAAGTCGAACGCACGTACGCCAATGCCACATACTTAATTTGGCTTAATTGCCTACTATATAATTTGGCAACTGTAGTGTCATGTTGTCATCACACATGTAGAGAAAATTCACATAATGTGCACACTTTTTGTGTGTTAATCAGATTTATCCGTGCTCTTTTTGACAGGTTGGGCGACGGATGTCTGGTGGTGGAGGGGATCTGTGACCTGGTCCTGAAAGTGTGTGGTTACAGGCGGTCTGGATGAGACTTCCTGTTCAGATGTCAGCTTCTAAGACCCTTTCCCACTCTTTCAGTGCCACTCTGGGAAGTACCAGACTCTGCTGCCCTTCAGGGCAAAGTGCTTGACTATAGGACTAATACAGTGATTGTTGCCACATACACACATCCCACATGCTTTTTCATCTATTATCAAACACGTTCGCCCACTCACTGACATGACACTTGGCACAGGCTTATAGGGTGTCATGTGAGTGCACACTGGTACTTTTACAGCTAACTCAAGTAAGGGCAGTTTGTTTTTACGTTCCCTAAACACATTTTTGAGGAGTTGAAGATCTATTCCCACAGTGCTTTTTTAACTCAAAACCAAAACAGACTGGTTGCCCCCGTATCAAATCAAAGCACCTGTCATGCAGGCCACTCATGTTTCAGTCAAGTATGTGGTGGCAGATGGCAGATTGATGATTTTGTCTGAAGTTATGAAGTGGTGCTTAACCGTTCCTGCCATATTGGTAGAAGAGTTTGAATGTACAGCCAAATGTGGCCATTTACAAGAAATTTGAGATTTGTTCAGATGTCGAATGTATTTGATACACTAAGGCAATTAATAACGGACTAAGTAAAAACCACCCCAACTCACATAATGCCGGTCACAGATCTTGCACTGACACACACTCATTTCCTCATTCTTTCCATTTGCACTGAGTGAGTTTGGCAGTGCTTGATAAAGAAGAGGATAGAATGCACACAAGGGCCGTTTGCAGACTTGAGTGATCAGACTATTTGGATTGAAAATACACTTTGTATTATTATTATTTTTTTTTTTTTCTTTGAGAGTGATTGGCGATTGGAAGATGCTTCCGTGTTTGGTCATTCAAGCTAATAGATTGGGATTTGAAGTGCATAATCTGTGACACCCATAAACATGCAATTAAGAGACTCTTGTTTGCCACAGTTCAACGTGGGCCAGTAGCTCATTAGTTCTCCATGGGCTGTTTGCAGACTTGAGTGATCAGACTATTTGGATTGAAAATACACTTTGTATTATTATTTTTTTTTTTTTTTCTTTGATCGAGTGATTGGCGATTGGAAGATGCTTCCGTGTTTGGTCATTCAAGCTAATAGATTGGGATTTGAAGTGCATAATCTGTGACACCCATAAACATGCAATTAAGAGACTCTTGTTTGCCACAGTTCAACGTGGGCCAGTAGCTCATTAGTTCTCCATATGTACCGTTTATTGATTTCATATTAAGAGCATGAACGGAAATGCATTGCAAGAATATAGGCAAAAGAGCTGTACTTGCCCTGCCTGTTTGTAGTTATATTCATAATATACTGTCAAGACATGCAGTGCTACCCTTAGTACGCCTTGTCCTTATTTTCAGTGGACATGATGTGTATGTGTGTGTATATATATATATATATATATATATATATACACACACACACAAATATATCTACTGGCATACTACTAATGATTATTGATAACTTAGCAGTTAAGCTTAATTAAGTATAACCTTACCTTGTATTGATTACATAGAACTTCTTGTTATTGAGCTATGCTATATGACATGTATTGGCTAATAGATTGGGATTTGAAGTGCATAATCTGTGACACCCATAAACATGCAATTAAGAGACTCTTGTTTGCCACAGTTCAACGTGGGCCAGTAGCTCATTAGTTCTCCATATGTACCGTTTATTGATTTCATATTAAGAGCATGAACGGAAATGCATTGCAAGAATATAGGCAAAAGAGCTGTACTTGCCCTGCCTGTTTGTAGTTATATTCATAATATACTGTCAAGACATGCAGTGCTACCCTTAGTACGCCTTGTCCTTATTTTCAGTGGACATGATGTGTATGTGTGTGTATATATATATATATATATATATATATACACACACACACAAATATATCTACTGGCATACTACTAATGATTATTGATAACTTAGCAGTTAAGCTTAATTAAGTATAACCTTACCTTGTATTGATTACATAGAACTTCTTGTTATTGAGCTATGCTGTATGACGTATTGCTGATTAGATGGTTAGTGATTTTTTTTTTCTTATACGAGTCATTCCAGAAGTGTCCGATTTGTGAGGTCTAGATGAGAATGTGCTGCCTCAAACTGCCTATAAATGCTATAGAAAGGTAATTGAATCACCCTGAGATCGGTTGTTATAGAAAATAGAATCAAGTTTGTAATTTTGCATTGAATTTCAGGGTTTAAATGACATGTGAAGGAGCAGATTTGGCCTGGTAACAGATTCCAGCTTGTATGGAGATTGAGAGGGACATTCTGGAGCGACCTAGTACGCTTTACCGAGGGATCATATTATTACTACTGCTATTATTATTATTATTATGATGATGACAGTGATGATAATGATTGCCATTATGACTACTTCTATCTTCCTATATGCTATTGATAAATGTTAATTGCTATGTATAACACTTTAAATATATGTATCCATGTATGAATATAATACTTAACAGTGAATTATGTCTATGTATGCTTAGTGGGCTGTCCAGAATAGAGGAATTGAGATCCTAGGCTAGTTATCTTTATTTTCTTTCAACCTAAACTCAATGAAAAGCAAGTGACACCATTAACGTTTAGTGTCATGCTTTTGTGATGTGTGTTAGTTGCTGTCAGTTTTCTGAAACCTGGGATCTCTTTTTAAGAGGGTTTATAGAGTGGTTGTAGTGAAGAGACATCATGCCTTAGCAAATTCCCTCTGCACCACGTTCTTGATCATTTTGATTCAATCCTCACAGCTCTGTACTGTGACTGAACACAAAGCATGCATGGATATTTATGTTTGTCTGCATACCGCCTTATACAATACATTTATATACAATTATAAATACCTTAAATAATCCTACTCTTTCAGTATAATGATATATACACCTTTAAACAACTTGTTTAAAGAAATAGGGGAGGGAAGTGTATTGTAAATGTTCTCTGGTTGACAATGGAGAATGGTTTGCACATAACTCATCTGAAACATTCTGAGGAACATGATCATGCTGAGATGTTATGGTAGAGCTGAGGTAGTGTGCATAACTGTTGAGATGGAGAGAACACACAACCTGAGAGCTGAGAATCTCCGTTAACAGTCTCAGTTGTTCAAACATGGGGTGGAGTTTGCAGTCATTCATATTCATATCAAAGGGTTAGTACTGCTGGCCATTGACTGTCTGAAGGCTGCAGCAATGGTCATTTACTCCCATCCTCATTCTTCATTTGTGTTTATTTTATCACAGAACTGGAATGTTCTGGGCTCTCTGGACTTCGAAACCAAGGAAGATTGCCCATTTTAAGTGAAAAGCAGAAATATGTTCGTAATTCATATTCGGCCTAAAAAGACCATGTGGGATTTAGCAAATGTTGGATTATATAGGTTGAGATGTTTCTGTTGAGATGGTTTATTTTTCACCTACTTAGATAACCAGTAAAAATCAGGGTTTTGAAAAAATGAAAAGGAAAAACAATGCCTCTTTTTGTACTGTATTTTTACATTTGTCTGTTTTGTTTCTCCTTTTTCTCCCTGGTTGGAAGTGAAATATTGATCACAGTGGACCAAATCTCATGAAAGTGTTTAACAATAAATAGACTGTTTTAGAAAATGTGTCTGATTTTATTGACTTTCATTTAATTGCTTTTTTTTAAGACGTTAAATCAAAATTAGAGTTGTGACTTGATAGCTTTGAAGTCGTCTATGTTCTAGTGTACTCCTAAACAATGACAAAATTAATTTTAAGAAATGCATTTAAACTTTACAGCGTGTATCTCATATTGATCCCTCTTCCTGCACTACATATATTTTTGTCCAATCAAATGCTCTCTAGAATGAGAAGTCTCCTCCCTCAAAACCTGACTAGCATGTAGACTACTAAATATGCAAAAAGCAGTATGGCAAATGAATAGTCTGTCTGATTAGGCTGTATTCATTAAATGGGTGAACAATTCCGGGTAGGGCTGCACGATAAAACGCATGCGATATTTAATGCGCATCTTGTCAGAAAGCCGGTTCTGTAATCAGCGGTAAATCTCCATCACCTGCGGGCTTTCACATTGAGCAGCATTAACTACACAGAGCCGGTGTTCACTGACGAGCTGCGCAAAAAATCGCGCGAATATGAACGTGGTTTCGCGCAGCTCGTCAGTGAACACCGGCTCTGTGTAGTTAATGCTGCTCAATGTGAAAGCCCGCAGGTGATGGAGATTTACCGCTGATTACAGAACCGGCTTTCTGACAAGATGCGCGTTAAATATCGCATGCGATTTATCGTGCAGCCCTAATTCCGGGATAGCCTTTTTAACTAAATGATTTTGTCTCTAGTGGTTAGTATGTTGTAGGTCAAAGAATATAGAGGTCAAAAATGGCCGATGTCTACTGTACCTGAATGCAGTTCAACAATAGTTAATACCTGAATAAAGTACATATTCTGAAATACATATTCTTTTTTTTTTATTATTCAGAAATCTTAATCCTAAATTAATTTACTTCATTGCCTTTTTTCAGAAGTTGTTTATCACATTTTAAAAACATGACATTAAGGTCTGACTCTCTGTCTCTGGAAAGTGAATGACACTGATATAACGCAACTGAACTGAATTTCTGCCCTCATTTTCATAACATTGACACGCAGATGTTTTAGACTTAGATAGCTTGTCTTCATTCTTATTGGCTCAAATTTATGTGAGAGACAGTGAGAAAGTGGAAGCTCTGATTAAGCGTCTCCTGCGTCCAGCTTTTTCCCAGGTGTTGAGAAACTGATACTGTTTTGAAATGTCTTCAGAAATTCCGGAAATGTTCAAAGCCTTGCTTGAGTACCCTTTCTCTGTGCCTTCGATTGATGACAACGGTACGAATTTTCACTGTTGGCTCAATACAGGTTACTTGAACACTCGAATTTACCTGCATTCCCACTGTACAGTCTGCACAGTTGGTATACTGCAGGATTGTACTTGTGACATTAGATGCTACCTCTTGCATTAAGTAGATCAAGTGGTACATACGTTCAAAATGAGACGTAAATGGACTATATTTCCAGTTTTATAGCACTAATAAGTAATGCATTATTTTAGATAAAGTGATTTTTCTTTCTTTTAATTACTTTTCATGAAGTGTCAACAGCTAATGTTGTGCATTGAGAAATAGTTTACTAACAAAGTTTTGGATACATTACTTACAGTGGCTAGGTAATCTGTATGTGCAATTAAACTATTCATATTATGGGGAAATTTGCATTAACCTAATTTTTTTTCGTGATGTCTGTTCTTATGTATTTACTTAGCAAAATTATCCAATGTAATTATCCTATTCATAGTGTCGGTATTGCATTGACGGACTGTCTTTGGATAGATTACATTTATTGTTGCACCAAGTAATTGGCTAAATCTGATGCAGAGGTGTAGAACTTTTTATTTCAGTAAATCAATTATGAAATGATGGGGAAAAAAATCTTCTGGAAAATATGATTCTGTCATCTGTATTAAACTTGGGACTGATCATTTAAATGTGATGACACAGATCCTCTTAAATATTAAAGGTGCAACCGTAAATGAAATGTGCAAATAATACACAAAGATGTGGGCTACGCTGCAATCGCTGATTGTTGATTTGTAATGTATCATATTGGCTATATAACATAAACAAA
The DNA here is from genome assembly GCF_001515605.1 of Sinocyclocheilus anshuiensis. NCBI lineage: Eukaryota > Metazoa > Chordata > Actinopteri > Cypriniformes > Cyprinidae > Sinocyclocheilus > Sinocyclocheilus anshuiensis. Next base: position 520,055 of record NW_015542365.1, on the reverse strand, counting down.
TAAAACATGAAATATGACCGAGTAACATAAATTGCATATCGCCTGTCGTAAACTGAAGGGCAAGATATATGCAACCTCATTCTACACGTGAAACACGAGATGTTTTTCCTGTAGGCTACCTTTGCTGCTTCGTGATTGGTCTTGTGTGCACACTGTGCGTGCCATGAGTGCACGTGCAAGGCCATGTGCCAAACCTAACCATGGACTGAATAAGATACGGGCTGGCGGTTCTCCCGCGAGACATGAGCTAATTAGGTACAATGACAAGGCATATTGTTGTTTTAATCCCTAACACTGTTTTGTTATTAAGGATGTCTAAGTTAAGGTTTAAAAAGAGGGCATTTATGGTCACTCGTACTATGAAAACGATTTTATTTGGAATGAATTGGTAAAGGTGTAAAAGCCATGTGATTTTAAAATTGTATATGGTATGTATGCCCACACTTCAAGCCCCACTGTGTCAGTGTATCAATACGGGTCTCGTGACACGTTTTTCTAATACGTTTATGAAAATATAACCGTTTTGACAACCAATGAAGAGTCGACGAACCTTCGCTGCACGTACTAACACGCCTCTGTGTCGTCACGCCTATTTAATAATTCATGAGAGGAGAGCGCAACCAACCTATCCTACAAAGGGGCACGGTTTATATGCATATTAAAACACTCTTCTGTAGCTAACTGGAAAATCGTGTCAAACACAGAAGTAAAGTCTGAATAGAGAGGTGTCAACCGGCGAGGTCATTTCAGATTTTATTTTTTTCGTACATAAGTCACTGAAGACATTAACATATTTTTCTTGGTTAAACTAGGGATTTCAGGTTGTCTTTAAAGTTACGCTATTCTTACGCACGGCACGAAAGCGTCAGTTAAAATGGACGTGGACCCTGTTTCCGTCACGATGGACGTAGGCATTGATATTCCGGCTGCTTTTCCAGTAGTTTTAAAGAAAATAATGGAAATTCCGCCACCGAATCTTCTAGAAGGCGACGACGGTACGTGCCTCTGAGTCTGCACCAGTCGGGCGCTTGTGGCTGCGCAGAAGCTTGCGGTCGGTGCTCGCTGTACTGCCGACTTATTGTCAAATGCATCATGTATGTTAATATAACAACAGACCAGTAAGGTTTTTTCGTTATGTAAATAGAGAACGTGTTAATTCGTGTTATTTATATCGTGGTTCGGGGAACTTAATGTCTCACGGTTACATTCTCGAAAACTATGGAACTTCGTGAATGAATCATTCTTTAATGTTTTCAGTGAGTTAGTAGAAACGATTCACAATAACAATTTGTTATTTTAGCACTGTTTAATGTACATGCACATTATATAGATCTTATGTAGCTCCGCCCCTTTCCAGCGCTTTTATAGACGCGTTCTGTGTGAACGGCTCCTGATGGCTGCGCGCTTGTTTGTCTGGTGCATTAATATTGTCTGGCTCATAAATTTTTGTTTTTGTATGCTGAATCTTGTCTGTTACAAACTGAACTGTAACATATGAAATAACAAAATGCACGTTTAATAATGAATCTCTTCTCAAGAACCGAACTTTAAGTCACTTGATGAAACTGCGACAGTTTGTCTCTTTTTCCAAATCTGCAGTTTGTTCTGCCCAGTAACAGAACTTTTACATTTTATTACACTTTATCTACATTTTGTCCGATGCATATTACGTGTAGATTCTTAGACTTGGGATTTAAAAAAAATTTTTCGGTCATAATTTATAACTGTGTTTTTAAATTGCAGAAAATGATAAAGAGAAACTCTTTGAGGATGTTGACTCTGAAGGGGTTAGTGAAATGGGACCATCAGCTGCCTTAACACCTGCCATCTGGGAAAAGACCATTCCCTATAATGGCGAGACCTTCCACCTGGAATACATGGATCTGGAGGAGTTTCTCATGGAGAATAGCATTCTTGCCGCAGAGGATGAGGGTCTGCAAAAGAGTCTTGTGAAAGAAAACGCACAACTGACAACTGAAATATCATCCACAACCTCTACAAGCAAGACAGCCCCAGCAATCTCTCTTATGCCAGTCATGGAACTGGATCAGTGTGAGGAGGAAGTGGTCACAATCATGGCATCCAGCTCAACAGACAGCAAATCAGGTCAGCAGAGAAAACAGAACACAGTGTACTTTCTGTCACAACACACTTAATCCATTACACAGTCAAGCTTTTTATCATGAAGATCCAACTTAAAGACTCAACAACAATTAAGTGATATTTAAACATATTCAGTTTAAATAGCAAAAATGTCTGAAACTAATGAAACTAGAATTTGATTTAATTTCATTACTGGAATTTACTAATTCACCACAGATGAGGAGCGTGTGACGCCAGAGCCCATTAATCCAGATGATATCGAGGTAGAGGTCCCCTATGAGCCAGATCCCACAGACATTGTGCTGTCCAGCATACCCGGAGGTGAACTGTTCGACCCTCGCAAACATCGCTTCTCCGAGGAGGAGCTGAAGCCTCAGCCTATGATCAAGAAAGCAAAGAAAGTGTTTGTGCCTGAGGAACATAAGGTAAACACACAGTCGAACCTGTATACACGTTTAAAAAAGAACTGGTAAAAATGACCAAAAAATGACTAAAACTAACTAAAAGTGTAAACTGAAAATATAAAAATAAAAACTTATTTAAAATATGTGACCCTGGACCACAAAACCAGTCTTAAGTCGCTTGGGTATATTTGTAGCAATAGCCAAAAATACAAGGCAAAGCAGGATACCCAGGGCTCGGTTTACACCTATCGCCATTTCTAGCCACTGGGGGACTATAGGCAGGCTAGGGGAACTCATATTAATGTTAAAAAACCTCATAAAGTGAAATTTTCATGCCATGGGACCTTTAAGACTATATTTAGGGAACTGAAAATGTTCTTCAATCATAAAATAAAAGTGAATTTATTGAATATAATGAAATATAGGCCAACGCAGTATTTAACCTTAATGCCACATAAATAACCCAAATCCAACGTATGTGGTGACAAACAAAGTATTTCTTAATTAATTAATTAATTACACAAACCCGAGTTTGGTGCGGATTTGCCGTGCCGTTATGGAGATATGGCCGTTCAAAGTTTCAATGGTTTTCCATAGACTTAAGCTTTAAAGTGTTTCATCCAGGTCGCCAGCAGCAAACAATGGAGCGCACTCTGCTGGACAAACTAAGTAATTACACCATTTCAAGCATTTTATCTGCGTTATAAGTGTGGAAGTCGTGGCCTAATGGTTAGAGAGTCGGTTGCAGGTTCGAGTCTCGTACCGGCAGGGATTGTAGGTGGGGGGAGTGTACAGCGCTCTCTTCCACCTTCAATACCACGACTGAGGTGCCCTTGAGCAAGGCACTGAACCCCCAACTGCTCCCCAGGCGGGTGTGTGTTCACTGCTGTGTGTGTGCACTTTGGATGGGTTAAATGCAGAGCACTAATTCCGAGTATGGGTCACCATACTTGGCCACATGTCACGTCACATATTTTTATATGTTCTGTAAAAAAAATGTTCATATCGGCGGCATATTCGCCAATACCGATATATCGGCGACAGGCTCATATCGGCCGATAATATCGGCAAAACGATATATCGGTCGGGCTCTAATATATATATATATATATATATACACCTTGCTACGTGTACTGCGTTAGGCTAACCGAGACTTGTCATTTGCACTTGTATATTGTTGCTCTTTTGTTTGTTTTGACTGCTTTTATTGTCCTCATTTGTAAGTCGCTTTGGATAAAAGCGTCTGCTAAATGACTAAATGTAAATGTAAATGAAATATTGCTACTGTTTTACTGAAATATTGCTACTGTGTATAAGAGCGGATGATTTGCTGCACATGCGTGCCTGTCGGCCGTCACGAGAACGTGCCTCGTCTTCCATCATGTCTGGCTTTTTAGTGTTCCTAATATTCCTTGATGCGTTGCATGCTTGAAACACGTGTATTAGGGATTATCATTTTATATAAAATATCCATAACCTGATTTGATAATGTCTAATAAAAAGTTTACGAAAAAATAAATAAATAAAAAATAGCTGGCGAAGAGTTTGGCAGAAAGTTACATTTGTAGACATTTTCAATACAGCACACTAGTGTTAATCAAAATCCTGCATCGTCAACAGTAGATGGCGCTGGTTCACTTTTTAAAAAAATATATCACACTTCGAGAAACGGTATCAAAAAAATATTTATAGTTCTAAAAGTTATTTATGGTTGTGTTACAGTTGGAGAAAAATCTTACACTCAACCCTGGGCTTGTTTATTTTTTGATAATGCTTTAAAGCAATGTTTCTCAAATTTGAACAAAACAGAACACTTAGGCTACGTCCACACGAAGCCAGAGCTTTCCCTATCTGATCTTTTTTTCCCTCTCGTCTCAAGAAATATCTGTGTCCACACGAAACCACAAAACCGACACAAAACGATGTAGTATACATGCCAGACCAGTATGTGGCGCTGTAATTCTGCCACAGAGATACACTAAAAACGGAGAAGAAGACTTGTGCCTTGTCCAAATACCCACACTTGCGGTCTTTGCACTTGATCACTTGACAACTTAAATGGTGCATTAATATTGTCTGGCTCATAAATTTTTGTTTTTGTATGCTGAATCTTGTCTGTTACAAACTGAACTGTAACATATGAAATAACAAAATGCACGTTTAATAATGAATCTCTTCTCAAGAACCGAACTTTAAGTCACTTGATGAAACTGCGACAGTTTGTTCTGCCCAGTAACAGAACTTTTACATTTTATTACACTTTATCTACATTTTGTCCGATGCATATTACGTGTAGATTCTTAGACTTGGGATTTAAAAAAAATTTTTCGGTCATAATTTATAACTGTGTTTTTAAATTGCAGAAAATGATAAAGAGAAACTCTTTGAGGATGTTGACTCTGAAGGGGTTAGTGAAATGGGACCATCAGCTGCCTTAACACCTGCCATCTGGGAAAAGACCATTCCCTATAATGGCGAGACCTTCCACCTGGAATACATGGATCTGGAGGAGTTTCTCATGGAGAATGGCATTCCTGTCACAGGAGATGAGGGTCAGAAAAAGGGTCTTGAGGAAGAAAACTTACAGCTGACAACTGAAAACTCATCCACAACCTCTACAAGCAAGACAGCCCCAGCAATCTCTCTTATGCCAGTCATGGAACTGGATCAGTGTGAGGAGGAAGTGGTCACAATCATGGCATCCAGCTCAACAGACAGCAAATCAGGTCAGCAGAGAAAACAGAACACAGTGTACTTTCGGTCACAACATACTTATCCATTACACAGTCAAGCTGTTTATCATGAAGATCTGACTTAAAGACTCAACAACAGTTGAGTGATATTTAAACATTGAATTGAAATAGCAAAAATGTTTGAAAGTAATGAAACCGTACTAGATGTTGGTTTAATTTCATTATTGGACTTTACTAATTCACTTTTCATCACAGATGAGAACCGTGTGACGCCAGAGCCCGTTAATCCAGACGATATTGTGGTAGAGATCAACTTCGAGCCGGATCACACAGACCTTGTGCTGTCCAGTATACCTGGAGGTGAACTGTTTAACCCTCGCAAACATCGCTTCTCCGAGGAGGAGCTGAAGCCTCAGCCTATGATCAAGAAGGCAAAGAAAGTGCTTGTGCCCGAGGAACAGAAGGTAAACACACAGTTGCACTTTCCTCAGGGTTATTATAATTAACTAAAACCATAAAAAAAAAAATGTGTTATTGAAATAAAGTAAACGTTTCCTGAAATATCCTTAAACTTATTTTATTTCAGCTATTTGCTAAGGCATTATATTTACTTAATTAACTTAATGTACTAAAATAAACGAAAAATGAAATAAAAATGAATGAATACTATATAGACGTTTAAAAAAGAGCTGATAAATATGACAAAACACAACAAAATTACTAAAACTTTAAAATAAAATGTAAATGGAAAATCTAAAAATAAAAACAAATTCAAAATATTAATAAAAACTATATTAATATCTCAATAACACTGCCTGAAATATTACCTTAATATCGTGTAAAAGTATACTTGACTGATCAACAACGGGAAGTATTTGTGCCTGAGGTCCAAAACTCAATTATACAGTTACACCCTAAATATAAAGTCACAATGAGATGTTCTGAAATCTTTGTCAACAAATACGTGAACATGTGTTATGTAAAAAGATATTAACAGTTGTATTTTATAACAACAGTGTCATACTCAAAGTAGATAAAAAAATCTTGTTCCCCAACATTTGATTTTATGTTTTTTTTTTTCCTCACTATTTCAGGACGAGAAATACTGGCATCGGAGGAAGAAGAACAACGTTGCAGCCAAGCGTTCACGAGAAGCCAGGCGGCTAAAAGAGAATCAGATCACAGTACGAGCAGCCTTTCTGGAGCGAGAGAACTCGGCTCTGAGGCAGGAAGTGGCAGAGTTGCGCAAGGACTTTGGGTGCTGCAAGAACATCGTGGCACGCTATAAAAGCAAATACGGACCGCTGTAAGGGACAAACAGGCATACAGACAGTTTGCATGTAAACACATAATCAAAAGAGCCCCACACAGAGTTAAAACACTGCAACTCTTATTGGTGAATATGTACTGTTACTAATATGGTGATTAACGGCCTTTTCTCTTCTTTTTCAAGTGCATCAGCTGAAGACCTCTAAACAATTATTGATTTATTTGCATTTTTGAAAGGCAAAAAATTAATAATGGTGTGGAATGAAGAGGAGAAAACAGGAGTTAAGTGAATATGTGATTAAAACTGTAGAGCTAAGTGATGTTCTTAAAAAATCCTTGTCAGCCACTCTTATCAACATGTCCCCTTCATTTTAATCTTACTTCATTGCAACAGCACTGAAACAGCAACAGCTTTTTAAGTTTTTTTTTTTAAATGCACCAGGTTAGAAGAGGCCTTCCCTTAACCTGTTCTTGTTTCATGACAAGTTTTTAAATATCTAAGTAGTTTTAGAATGTGAAATAATGTGCAGTGGAAGTCACTGGTCTTTATTCATAAAGAATCACTGGCATTGACTTCAGTTTACTTTCTTATATATCTTCAGTTTGTATATCTTTGAATTCTCTGAAAAATTACATCAATTCCAAAAATTCATTTGGCAAATTTGGTACAGGGTACCAAGTGGTGCATTTTGCCTGCAAAAGTAGAAATAAAATGCCATTATTGAAATACGGGGAGAATGTATAACATTAAAACTAAAAACTGAATCAAAACTGTAAACAGGAATTGTAAATTTATCATGTTTTTGTGCTGCAAAAAATTTAGATGTTTTGTCTGTCAGTAAGTGCTAGAATTCAGCAGAAACTTGAAAATATGTGCTCTGTATATCTGCAAAACCTACAAATATTTAGATAGTGTCTTTCATAATAACTGAGTAGATCTTCTAAAATCATACCTTGTTTACTTCATCATGGTAGTTTGCCGTTTCTGGGACTCATGCAGGTCAGTTTATGCACAGAAATAACAGACTACATGTGACGGATCTTGTATCTGCTTAGAACTTAGCAAAACAAATGAAGTGCTTATATAGGAGTTTTTTCATATGTATCATATGATGTATATTTTTTCAGATAACTTCTAATATTTTACAAAAATGGCTTTGCAGTGTGAACCACACCATTCATAGCTCAGCGTCAATATGAATCCGTAAGTGTCCTCAGCAGAGCGCCTGTTTATAAAAGGCGCTAGTGTTACATATCAGAAACTAAACTCAAACCTCTCGTAAGGGCATCAGCCCCCTGATTGCCGCTTTCCTGCATTTCAGGCACATATTTTGTGCAACTTGTCTCTGTCATTTTGAAACATATATCATCAAGGAAAGAAGATAAAGGGTCAATTCACAAGTTTCAGAAACAAGTTCATAGCTTGTGCTCTCCGTTCATTGTTGTGAAGTGAAAGTTAGGCTGACGTTTATTACCAGGTTTAATTTGGCAAAACTCACATGTGGCCACATTTGTCCTTTTTCATGTGTTTTGTGGAAAGGGAATCTGATATGTAACATAATCTTGACCAAAGCTAACTTTGATTGAATGCTGAAGAACATGTTTTCTTTAGCTAGCACAGAATGACTCCACTCCAAATCAGGTGTTTAATCTTTGCAAATTTGTGGTCTGTAGACACTTTTTTTTTTTAAAGTGCTCTATGGTTTGTCATTTCTCCTCGAGCTTCCTTTCTGACAAGTGTAAAATGTGAGATGGTGAGATGAGGGACAAGACAATAAAATGGAATGGAGCTTTATGGCTGTTCTGAAAGGAATAGTTACTGTTCCTGACAAGAAGAGTTTCTTCTGTTGAACTAGAAGAAAACTCGGTTGCATATGAGATGCCAACTTTGTTGCAGTAACAAATCTTTGTTTTGTCTATTTGAATGTTTTTCTAATTGTTACTGTTCTTTTGTGAGGAGTGAATTCTCTTTGTAAGACATAAACATTTTTTGACTTGTAAATGTTGTCGGTGTCTTGCTGTTTTGTGTTGTACATATTATTAAAGAATTAAAAAATGTGTTTTGCCGACATGTCATTTTTAATAATAAGTAACAATGCATTTGATCAAAAAATGCTTTGATGCCTCAGAGAATTATGACCGATTCTCAAATTTCAGATGGGAGAGGAGCATTGTGTAACAGACAGATGGCAAAAAAAAGTTGTATAACACAAAGAGGGCAATGCTGAAGAACATGTTTTCTTTAGCTAGCACAGAATGACTCCACTCCAAATCAGGTGTTTAATCTTTGCAAATTTGTGGTCTGTAGACACTTTTTTTTTTTTAAGTGCTCTATGGTTTGTCATTTCTCCTCGAGCTTCCTTTCTGACAAGTGTAAAATGTGAGATGGTGAGATGAGGGACAAGACAATAAAATGGAATGGAGCTTTATGGCTGTTCTGAAAGGAATAGTTACTGTTCCTGACAAGAAGAGTTTCTTCTGTTGAACTAGAAGAAAACTCGGTTGCATATGAGATGCCAACTTTGTTGCAGTAACAAATCTTTGTTTTGTCTATTTGAATGTTTTTCTAATTGTTACTGTTCTTTTGTGAGGAGTGAATTCTCTTTGTAAGACATAAACATTTTTTGACTTGTAAATGTTGTCGGTGTCTTGCTGTTTTGTGTTGTACATATTATTAAAGAATTAAAAAATGTGTTTTGCCGACATGTCATTTTTAATAATAAGTAACAATGCATTTGATCAAAAAATGCTTTGATGCCTCAGAGAATTATGACTAACCGAATCTCAAATTTCAGATGGGAGAGGAGCATTGTGTAACACAGACAGATGCCAAAAAAAAAGTTGTATAACACAAAGAGGGCGGGGCTAAAGAAGGCAGTGTGATATGCAGATATACCGAGCTGACCCAAATACATTTCTGTCTGAAAAAGAATGCTGCCATTCATGGTGCTGTTCACTCTATGTAGATTTTCTTCAGGAGCGATCATATTTCAGCCAAGATTACCTAACATTTAAATACAATTCTCAAAAGGGTTCTCACCAGTATATAAGCACAACCTTCTTATTGCCTTTCTTTAAACACATTGTATCAGCAAGATCCAATATTGGATCAATCGTCAAATTCATAGGTATCAACATAAACCAGCTACAACATACGTGAATATATTGAATAAAACCGGTTTTTAGCTTGCATTTGCCCAGGCCCATTTAAGTAAAAGGATCTGCGATATATGATTTGAGATTGTATAGGCCTGCTAGGCACATGCTAGTAAAATCTGTATTTGGAATGTCTTTCCTTCCTATGACGAAGCCACGAGAGTTACATCAAATTAAATACCAGATAGTTTATTGTGTAGCCAATCACCAATAATATTCAGAAAGATTTTACGCATAAATGCTGGGCTTATAATTATAAATAAGCTCAAAATATACCAGGGGCCTGATGTATTAACGTTGCGTACGCACAAAATGGACATGGAAATGTGCGTACGCAATTTTCCACGCTCATATCGGGATTTATACAAAAATTAACTAGGCGTAAATATGTGCGCACCGTACGGACACTAGACCATGCGTACGCACTCTTTTACTGGAGGGAGCGAAATAAGCAAGCAAACAGAATGATTTTAAAGTCTGTTTTACATTTTTAGATTAAATATGACACTCTGACTAAAGAAGTTACGCACTGAAATTTCATAAAATTATTATCCAGAAATTACTCATGTTCTGAGAAAATACTTTTGCGCGAATAATAATGATCATTTCTGTTAACTTGACTTTGTCTGATGGCTTTGGAACATAGGCGGTAACGACGGACATAAGGATGCACTTGTTGGTCAAACTGTCCATTGGTCTGATGACAGTAGAACCTCTGTTCACAGGCGTTGCACAGACAGTAGCCTAATGATAACCCCTTTCGTGCTCTTCAAAGAACCAGCGCAGAATGCTAGCCACACACTAGCGGCGATGCGGCGATGACCTCCGAACTCCCTTCTTCTGAGGATTTGGATTTGAAGGCTCCTCAGCATTAGTGCCACCTATTGGACACAGGACAACCCTTGTGTCAAATTTTAAGGTAGACGATGAAAAAAATTTTTCAAAGCTACCAGATGCGTACTACTAAAATAGAGACGTGTTTCATGGCGAAAACTTGATTTATTGAAATTCCATTCTCAATTATAAACTGTAAAAGGTCTGGAAACCTTTTTATCTTATAGGTATAAAATTGTATGATATCCCTGGACAGAGTGCCCATTTTTGTCCGTAAAAATAATCTAAGTATAATGCAAACTTTTTTTATTCAAATTAACGTGTATAATATATTTTACAGACTTTTTGTAACAAGCTTGTCTCTTTAATAGCTACAGTCTCTTAAATTAACCAAGAATATGAAAAGTACTTCAGTTGTACAATTTGGTAACACTTTACAATAAGGTTCCATTTATTAACATTAACTAACATTACAGTGAGGAATGTTGCAGTATTTATTCATCTTTAATAGGCTATTAGTTAATAAATACATCTGTTCATTGTTTATTCGTGGTCTATTCTCATGGAAATGAACATTAACTAAGATAATTAAATGCTTTAGAAGTATTTTTCATTGTTAGTTCATGTTAACTAATGTAGTTAACTATTGTTAACAAATGGAACCTTGCGGTAAAGTGTTGTTGGTAACACTTTATTTTAAGGTGTCCTTGTTACACATGTTACATGTACTTACTATTATAATAACAATTAATTATGCATAATTACATGCAAGTAACCCTAAGCCAAACCCTAATCTTAACCATATAGTAAGTAGATTACTCAGTACTTAATTACACTGTAACAAGGACACCTTAAAATAAAGTATAATCGTGTTGTTTAATATATTATGAATCTATGTTTGGAGCTATATATTTTTAATTTATTTTAATAAATGTTTCTATACTGTAATGGTTGTACATTGTATGAAGATGCTGTTTGTATATTAGCCTACTGTTGCATGTTATATGCTTATGTTAAATAAATATATATAAATATATCCAATAAGCAAGCAAGTTGGCACATAAATGGCTCACTATTGTTAGATATTGTTAGAAATGTTTGTCTGTGCTAGAAATGGTGCACTCTTTGCAGTATAGGCATCAGATACTCCAGGACCTCCACAAATGACACAGCGCCCTTGTCCAACTTGGGGTGGGGGGGGACAGGTCTATTTATTTTCAACACCTGGAAATTCATTTCTCTCACTTCTCTCTGCAATTACACTTCCTTTGAATGCCACATGCACCACCACTGCAAAGATGGAGCTCCTGGTAATCCCTGCCAAACCATCAGTTGACCACAACATCTCTGTGAAATTGGGGTCCACAAAGACAGCTAACGTGAAGGTAATGTTTAACGACCAACTGCTAACCACCCCACACTCTTAAACCAGTTATAAGTATTTTTGCAAAACAAACATACATATATCTCTGGAACGCTAGATGGTGCAATGCTCAAACTTGTCAGGTACCTTCCTGTAATCTATGAACCCTACCAAATTTTGTGCCGATATGTCCAGTTGTTTAAACGACATTTTAAGGCGGTTCATCCAATCCCAGAAAAATCTGTATCCACAGATTCAGCATGACCCAAGGAATCTGTAGACATAAAATAAAGTTCTGGTGATAAAGCCACTGATCCAAATTATAATCAATATTGTTACGTTTGCGTCATAATAATTTTTGATGATGAATATCAAAATTCTGTTCAGTCATTTCTGTGCTCTGTCCAGTGATCATCTGTTCCAATTTTGGTAATAACTGGACAAATTTTGAAGGAGTAGAAAAAAACAGAATACTGTACTTTTCAAAATGCTGATATTCAGTGAATACAGTCTTAATGTAAAATATGGATTGTGATCACCATGAGGAGAGTAATCTGGTGAACTACTTTTCTTTTCCAAAAGTTATAACCATTTGAAAAGTTAATTTTTGTACTGGTGGTGGCGCTGTGGAGTATGTAGTAGGGACCCCAACATTGGTCAGGTTACTAATCTGGACCACCTGTATCAGTGTACCATATTTCATAATTGTACTATGTACGGTTTATAGGACTGCCATAGACTCCCATTGGAGAGGAAGAATAATAAGAAAACCAACAGATACAATAGCGGCTACAGCACCTTCAGCACTTGGTCCCTAAAAACAAAACAGCAGAAGGTAAAAAATAGATGAGGACAACACTGCCCTATAACTACAGCTGACACTGTAAACAAACAACTAAGTGTGTTTCCATCTGTTGCTACAACACTTAACCAGGTTCCCTTTCGATACTTCACTTCGTACTGCGTCGCTAGACGCTACGGGAAACTTCTTTTCTCCGATTTACTGAAGCCTTTTTTTCAATCACAATCATTGTTTCAGAAATGATAATCGCCTATGGCGAAGCAGCGCGCCCGAGCCCGCCAAAATTGGCGGGGCATCTGGCTATATAAGCAGGTGCTCGGCATAGGATCACTGATTCTTACTCCATATAAGCAGGTGCTCGGCATAGGATCACTGATTCTTTCTCCTTCAGCGACGACATCTACTGCTCTTCGCTGAGTCTACGAGATTTGAAGCCTTCGCCGGCAAGCTGATCCAGCCGCCGTTCTGCAGCAGCAAGATCAGCTTACCGCCTCTGCTCTCTGCTCACTGCTTTCAGCTTGCCGCCCGCAGCTCGCTGCTCTCAAGCAGCACTGATCAGCGCGCCGCCTTGCAGCACCGGATCAGATCGCCGCTTCAAGCAGCTCTGTTCCCGCGTCGCTCTCAAAGGCAGTCCCAGTCAGCGCTTCACTCACGAGCCATCTGCAGAGCGCCTGTGTTGACGTTTTCCTGCTTGAGGTAACAAAGAGTACATTTCTGAGCAAATTTCCTGCGATGTTGTTGCAAATGTTGCGCCAAGCTCTGTTCCCGCGTCGCTCTCAAAGGCAGCTTCACTCACGAGCCATCTGCAGAGCGCCTGTGTTGACGTTTTCCTGCTTGAGGTAACAAAGAGTACATTTCTGAGCAAATTTCCTGCGATGTTGTTGCAAATGTCGCGCCACGGCTGTGGCTCGTGCAGTACACCACTGCACGCTGATGACGGGCACAGTGAATGCGTGCGATGTCTGGGGAAATCCCATGCAGAAGCCGCGCTCACTGAGACGTCATGCTCCCACTGCGAGAGCACGAGTCTCGCCTCTTTGCGCTCGCGGATAGCTTTCTTTTCAGAGAGCGACCCCACCCCTCGCGCCCCCCCGTTTCCTTCCTCCCAGGAACCTGTGAGGAAAAAACAGCGGGGTAGAGGATCACAGCGCTCGGATATGAGTGAGCTTATGTCGGCTCAAGGCCCGTGTACCTCACTCTCTCCACAAAGAGAGGTTTCCCCCGTCTCCTTCTCCTATCCACACCAGCGCCCCTCTGCCATTGCGAGTGACCTGGTTTAATTTGGGGGATCGGATGACGAGCCGCTTGATGACAGCATGTCCCTAGCGGCCTCGGATGCTGAGGATTGGTTGGGCTCCATTGCTGACCCCGCCCCCTTGCCGTCCGCGGAGCCAATCGACGCCAGGGTTGGTACGGACACCGAACTCATCCGTGTCCTATCAAAAGCCGTCGAGGAGCTTGGATTGGAGTGGTCTTCGCCTGAAGAGCCCACTTGCAGCCGCCTAGACGAGTGATTTCTGGCGGGACGTCGCCAGAACCCTCCTCAGCGAGCTGTGCCCTTCTTCCCAGAGGTTCACGACGAGCTGACGAAGTCGTGGCGCGCCCCCTACTCAGCTCGTTTACGCTCCTCTGTCTCTCCCGCCCTCACTACGGTCGATGGCGCTGCACAGAAGGGCTACGATAAGTTGCCTCCTCTGGACGAAGCGGTGGCTGCACACCTCTGGCCCCCCACACTCGCGTTCTTCGTTCCGAGGTGGCTGTGCTGCTGGCGAAACGGGCCATAGAAATCGTCCCGCCAGCTCAGAGCGAGTCAGGCTTTTACAGCCGCTACTTCCTCGTCCCCAAAAAGGATGGCGGCCTCAGGCCCATCCTCGATCTCAGGATTTTGAATCGCGCACTAGTAAAGTGCGCGTTCAGAATGACCACTTTGAAACAGATACTCTCGCTAATTCGCCCAGGGGACTGGTTCTTCTCTCTGGATCTGAAAGACGCTTACTTTCCCATTCAGATAGCCCCCCATCACAGGCACTTCTTGAGATTCGCCTTCGAGGGAGTGGCATATCAATATACGGTCCTGCCGTACGGGCTGTCTCTGGCCCCACGCACTTTTACGAAGAGCATAGATGCGGCTCTCCCGCGCGTCAGCTTCTAGCGTCACATCTTTGTCAGTGAACAAAATGGCAACCTACTGCTTAACCGTTGCCCGGCTTCAGGTACATGGAAATCTACATTTTATATCGTCACCACGCATGGTTTGCATTTGCTAATTCGTGTATGAATGCCATTCAGAGCTGTGCTTGAGAGTTTGAGGTGCACAGATTGAGTGAACTGACCGTTTCCGTGCTGGAATCTGCTCGCGAAGTGTTCACAGGTCATTGCGGCCAATGATGTCATAGCAGACGCGAGGATGGCGTATAATCTTTATTTCCAGCTGTTTGATACAGGACAGCCAAAGCACGAAAGCAGAAATACTTATAACTGTATTATCGATTCACCTATTGTGGATTTTTCATGGATTGGCTGTTAGGTTTTAGTCGCAAGGTGAACACAAGGTTAACGGCGCAGCGAGGATAACGGCGCTGCCGATGTAACGTTAGATTAAACGACAGCGTTACTAACACGACAACGATATATCTACAAAACCAAATGTTAATATTTTATCTGTAACGTTATCGCATATGTATACGTATTTCAGAATTATCGTAGCTTCACACCTGAGGTTTGCTCATATTGAGCAAGTGAGCAGCTGTGATTTCACAATATGAATTACACCTGTTGTTTTTAATATGAGCCTACAAAACATAGGCTACACTACCGGTCAAAAGTTTGGGATCAGTAAGACTTGTAATGTTTATTAAAGAAGTCCCTTTTTTTCAAAATATAAATCTTTTCTAACAATATAATTTTTTGCTATCACTTAAAAATTTAACACATCCTTGCTGAATAAAAGATTTAATTTCTTTCAAAAAAAGAAAGAATAAAAATGTACTGACCCCAAACTTTTGAACTGTAGTGTATATTGTTAGAAAAGATTTCTATTTGAAATAAATGCTCTTCTTTTAAATTTTTTATTCATCAAAGAATCCTGAAAAAAAGTATCAGAGGTTCCAAAAAAATATTAAGCAGCACAACAGTTTCCAGCACTGATAATAAATCAGCATGTTAGAATGATTTCTGAAGGATCATGTGACACTGAAGACTGGAGTAACGATGCTAAAAATTCAGCTTTGCATCACACAGATAAATTAGATTTGAATGTATATTAAAATAGAAAAATGCTATTTTACATCATAATAATATTTCACAATATTACATTTTTTCCTGTATTTTTGATCAAATAAATGCAGCCTTGATGAGCATAAGAAACTCCTGTAAAAAACATTAAAAATCGTTCTGATCCCAAACTTTGACCGGTAGAGTATGTAGGCAGTATGAATAATTGCAGCAGCATTTTCGTGTCCACAACAAATGAGGTTGAAAAAAAATACTTCCGATAACCTTGATACTGTCATGTTTTTATCATGAGACACCACAGGTATGGCAATATATTGTGGACAAGATTGACTACATGTATGTAGTGTTGTCACGGTACCAAAATTTCAGTATTCGGTACCGATACCAGTGAAAATCCACGGTTCTCGGTACCAATTTCGGTACCAAAGCAAAACACAAAAACATGCTAATTGAACAACATTTTTATTAATAACGTTAAACAAAAATTAAATGTACAAAACCAATGCCACTCTTTATACTTGTGGAAAAAATTGAAACAATTTGAAATAAGTAATAAAAGTATGAAAAAAGTATCTGGTGTGTAAATATAGTAAATACCATTATGTCCTACTGTTTTTTACAGTAATAAAATTATAGGAGCATTAAATAGTTAACAAAGAAATCATTTTGAACTAAATGAACAAAATTCATTGTAATGCTCATATTAGCGTTAGCCGCGCTTATGCTAACGATTGACTACGTATACGCTAACGGCGATGTTTATTTCAATCCGAAATTCAAATTAAAATATGGAATAATATTCGTTACAGAAGCTCTAAATATTAAAAATGTAATTGAAACTTACCTGCTTGAACTTGATCGGGGTGTTTTGTTAGTTTGATGCGTTTCCTCCTCTTGGGTCGTTTTTCAACCCGCGGCAACAGTGTTAAAGCAGCCCAATTCCGCGGGAAAACCGCGGACTTGGGAACACTGGAAGAGGATAGCTTTTTGATAGCGCATCAAGAACCGGGTTGACCGGGTTCTCTGTACCACCGGTACTTAAAAAAACCTGGTACCGTAACGTTTTCATTTTTTTAGTACCTACTTGGTACCGAAATACCGGGTCTTTTGACAACACTACATGTATGTTTAATTGCTGTGTATAACAACAATTTAAAGAACGCTAATAATATACAGTGTTCTCACTGTCATGTGGAACCTTAAAATATTAGGGAATTTTACAACTCATTTCCAGACCTGAAGAAGGCATGGGAAAGAATCCCCTGAAGTCATAAACGTCTCTCTAGAAAATATAGATTATTATATTTATGCTGTGCTCAAAAGAATTTAATCCAATATAATTTCCTCGTTAAGAGAGCAATGTCTATTAAAAAAAAAACTGAAATTATGGGTCAAGTTCTCACTTTGTGCTCCTGTTCTTTGTGTATTGATTCTCTATTTGTTTATTTCAGCTTGTTTTGGGTCAGGGTGCCCGACGCTTTCATGTGGCGGCGGCTCTCAATGCAAAGGCCAAGGTGGCTATGAGCCGCTTTGAGCCAAACTCTTCCATCAACTATGACAAGCTTCGCTCAAATATTGACATTGTGCGCAAAAGGTCAGATAGCATTACAGTATTTTACACTTAATTTTATTTGCTACTGCCCTCCTTATCTTTTGTAAGGGTGACTCAGTTGCTATTGTTTTATTCTTACGGAAAATATATACTCTTAACTTTTTTTACTGCACTTTGTTTGTTTTTAAAAATGTAAGTCTTTTGAGTTTTTCCAAGTATTTACATGTGAAATCGCATCCTCCAGACTCAACCGGCCACTCACTCTGTCAGAAAAAATCGTCTATGGCCATCTGGATGACCCGGCTGGACAGGAAATCGTTCGAGGACGCACATACTTGCGTCTGAGACCCGATCGAGTTGCTATGCAAGATGCAACAGCACAAATGGCCATGCTGCAGTTCATCAGCAGTGGACTTCCAAAAGTGGCAGTACCATCCACTATCCACTGTGACCATCTTATCGAGGCCCAGACCGGAGGAGCCCAAGATCTACAGAGGGCAAAGGTGAATAATGCTATATAGTGATGTTGTTGTAAGGCTACCATGTGCATATGATTGTTCTGGATATGTCTCAAGACTAAGATTAGGCTAAAAATGTAGTTTAAAGATGACGTTTGTACTGTATGAACGAAAGTTACTTTTATTCTTCACTGATGCATTATTTCATTCCTTTTCCCCGCTGTGAACCAGGAAATTAATCAAGAGGTTTACAACTTTCTCGCTAGTGCTGGGGCTAAATATGGTGTTGGCTTTTGGAAACCAGGCTCTGGGATCATCCATCAGGTACTGTAGAAAAAGCCTTTTGACTTTGTCATCCAGTATGGGTTTTATATTATATTATATTCGTTTGCATAATGTTAACATTGTTATATTATATTACATTGTTATTTTATATTATATTATTATATTACATTGTTATATTAATTATATTATTAGTAGAATTGTTGCAATAGTAATTTTTCTTTACATTATTTTATATATAATTTAAATCATTAAAAACAATTTTAAATTATATGTATTTTCATTCATGAGGGCACTCTTATTACATTGGGAAATAAAATCGATTTTTCCCTCTTTTTCTTTTTTAAATCACAGTATGCAGTGTGTATTTGTTAGTAAAACAATATGGATTTTTTTTTATCTCTCTCTCTTTTTTTCTTTTTTAGATTATCTTGGAGAACTACGCGTACCCTGGAGTGATGTTGATTGGTACAGACTCTCACACCCCTAATGGTGGTGGTCTGGGCTGCATCTGCATTGGAGTTGGTGGAGCTGATGCTGTTGATGTCATGGCAGGAATCCCCTGGGAGCTGAAATGTCCAAATGTGAGCTGCTATTGCCACTTTATTTGTTATGGATATGTTTGTATTCATTTAAACTTAACAGTTGCTATCTAAAATTAGGCAAATGGAAGTGTTTATAGGTTATATCTGCTTTTCCAGGTCATTGGTGTGAAATTGACAGGCACATTATCTGGCTGGACCTCACCAAAGGATGTCATCCTTAAAGTGGCTGGTATTTTGACAGTGAAGGGTGGCACTGGTGCCATTGTGGAGTACCACGGCCCTGGTGTGGACTCTATCTCCTGTACAGGTGAAAACTTGCTTAAGCAATATTTGGACTGGGTTAATTTTCTAAAAGGATGTTTGAGTATATCATCATGTCATTTAATACATCATCATTCATATCAGCATCATGAAACCCATTGAAGTAAACAAATTATGTGATTAATTATATAAGTTAGCTGTAAAGTGGTGTAAAGTGGTGGACGAAGTACACAAATCAAGTACTTGAGTAAAAGTACAGATCCATATAATAAAATATTACTCCAGTAAAAGTAAAATTACTCAGTTTTCAATTTTACTTGAGTGAAAGTACAAAAGTACTTGATTTTTTATGTACTTAAGTAAAAAGTACCGATAGATGAATGTTTATTTTGCAGTTTTATATAGGCTACTTTTATCATTTAATTTTATATTAGCATATATTTTTTTATAATCCTACTGCTCAAAATACCTGGGATTTTCCCAAAATAACAAATAAGGAAATAATGAATATTATAAGGAAAATATAATAGCTTTGATAGTTACTGTAGTTACCATGTTCTGATCATCACATCCTTTCTTTTTCCCTCAGATGTAATCTATCTAGGTGGTTGAATAAAAATATTTGGACTTTTTCTTTTTAAATACCTCAATTTAGCACCAGCAAGCTCGTTAGCAAGACGGTTAGCATCAGCTAACATTATTGACTTACTTTCAGCATGGTTATGGTTGAATAAACATTTGTCTACTCAGCTAGTTGATCCAGATACATAGTAACTTAGGCTATGTGTGCTGACAAAAAAATATAAAAACAGACGTCACATAGGGCTAAATGCATAGGATTTTAGTAAAACTGCTAACTAAGCAGCGGGGAAGATGAACGTGCATGAGTTATTTTATTTAATCTGTGTTACTTCAATGTTTTTTTTAACCTAAAATATTGAGACTCTGATGTTAATGTGTCTGCATTCAAGCATTTCAGTGGGCTTAAACAGATCACCCTTTACAGCAGATTTAGTTCACAAACAACTGACAGCTTTGACCTAAATATGATTTTCAGTTACAATAATTAATCCTAAAATTCGACA
>NW_015542365.1:492023-496568 GCF_001515605.1 Sinocyclocheilus anshuiensis | reverse complement strand
GGAGCTGATGGAGCTGATGGCAGGGGGCGGGGGATATTTGTGGCAGTCAATGTGGATATTGTGGATGAGTTCGGAACTTTCATCATCACGTTCTATTAGTTCTGAAAGGGACCCCTTTCAAACAGTGTTGCGTTCCGAACGTTGTTTAAGTGACATACACCGGTATTGCGGTATTTTATAAATTCATATCATAACAAAAATAAACACCGGTATTCGGTATGAACCGGTATACCGCCAAGCACTATTTTCAGTTACAATAATTAATACTAAAATTCGACATTAGTAACTTACTTTTCACAGCATCAGACGCGCGCGCGCTCACAAGATCTCCCGGTTCTTACTTGTGAATTCAGTTCACTGGAGACTCGCACTAAACGGGTTATTTGAATCAGAGAGTTGTCGACTAGAGAACAGCTGCAGTCGGATCATTCCAATTCGTGAATGAATCGTTTGGTGCGATTTGCGAGCTGATTTAACGGGTTAATTGAAAAGAATCAGTTCGTTCATGAATCAGACACCGCTTCTGCGTCTCGGAGCACATGATATATTATAAGGAGTAACGATAAGTTTTATGAAATGTAGTGAAGTAAAAAGTACAATCTTATGCTTTGGAATGTAGTAAAGTAAAAGTTACCCAAAAAAAAAAACTACTCCAGTATAGTACAGATACTTGCAAAATGTACTTAAGTACAGCAACGAAGTAAAACTACTCCGTAGCTGCTACTGGCCATTTTGAGCTATTTTGGGATTGAACTTTCCTCCTTTATTTTGGTTAGATTAAATGCTAGCAGTACTTGTGACTTTAAACTGAAGGTTTACATAATGAAAGGTCTAAATGCATAATTATAGTGCAACAGGACATGCAATTAGAAATTTAGCTTTAGTTACGGTATTCAAAGAAGGTCTTAATGAATGGGAAGTGTTCAGACGTTATTGTCCAGATGGAATTATATTTCTTAGAGGATGGTAGTTGGCTGACAAACAGTACATCATTTGCTTTGTAATTTTTACAGAGGTTGAGTAAGGAGAAACAGCCATGCTGAATACAGATGGGGTTGAAATCACTTGTAAATCTGTGAAACTCACATGTACAAAGTCCAATTTGAGTGTTTATAGTTTCCCTAATGTGCTGCCCTGTACACTACATGACTGAAATTCTTGAATTGCTGTTCTGTTAACACTTCACAACTGTTGTCAGCGATGTCAGTTCCAGTCAAAACACATTTCACTATACAGGACATGGATAGTTGACAGGTTTAGATATTTAACCTGCTAAATATCTCTCGGGCATTGCCACTTCTTTCAGATCACATGTCTTAGATAATGCAAACATAGCGATCATCACTTATGTGAAAAACTCACCAGTTTGGCTTCAATTTTGAGTCAGCAAGTGGAAAATCAGGGCTAAAATTGTGTGTGGGCAAGGCAACATGGATGTGTTATGTCAGTCATTGTAAAAAAATGAAAATGTTTTTGGGTTTTCTAATAAGGAATGGCCACCATCTGTAATATGGGTGCTGAAATTGGAGCTACAACTTCTGTATTCCCTTACAACCACCGAATGAGGACATACTTGGAGAAGACAGGTCGTGAAGGTAAGCAGCAGAGAAAGACTCCTATTGATAGATAATTTAGCTCACTGCTGAAAAAAAAGTTTGGCCTCTCTTTCCATTTATCCTTCACAGAAATTGCTGCTCAAGCAAATGAGAACCAAGATCTGCTGGTACCTGACTCGGGTTGTCATTATGACCAGATAATTGAGATTAATCTAAGTGAGGTAAGAGCAGGTCAATTAGGGTAAGTTAGCTGAATGCGTCTTACAGTTACAATAAAGTGTCAATGATTAATACACTCCAGCATGTTTTATAATACTCCCTTACAGCTGAAGCCTCACATCAATGGCCCATTTACTCCTGACCTGGCCCACCCTGTTTCAGACATCGGCTCTGTTGCTGAGAAGAATGGCTGGCCCCTGGACGTTAAAGTTGGTCAGTGATTTAGCGTCCACTTCATTTTAATGGTCATTTCTAGACTTTTTATGGTCATTATTCACTAAAATGGCTCCCTTTCATTAATATACTCCCTTTACCTGAACATTACAGGTCTGATTGGAAGCTGTACCAACTCCAGTTATGAGGACATGGGCAGAGCTGCCTCCTTAGCCAAACAAGCACTTGACAAAGGACTCAAATGCAAAGCCCAGTTCACAGTCACCCCTGGGTCTGAGCAGATTCGTGCCACAATTGAGCGAGATGGCTATGTAAGTCTTGAGTTGGAGAGCCCTGGGATTTTATTATTCAGGATAGTTTCATTGACGGTGTGTAGATCCAAATTACTTGATTGTTCTGCATTGAACAATTGAATGTGTTTCTTTACCTGCAGGCTAAAATGTTGAGGGATGTCGGTGGAGTTGTCCTGGCTAATGCCTGTGGACCCTGCATCGGTCAGTGGGACAGGTAAAGTATTGGTCATTGTAGAAACCGTGATGCATTCATTTTTTTTCAAGATTCTTTGATGCTTTTGATTCTGTGCTTATAAAGTTCAAAAGTACAGCATTTATTTGAAATATTTTTTTGTACATTATAAATATCTGTAGTGTCACTTTTATTAATCAAGAATACATAAAATTGATCAAAACTATTCATTTCTTTTTAAAAAAGACTTACATACCCCAAGTTTATTTTTTTTGTAAATATGAAATGCTTAACAATGTAATTTGTAAGGAAACGTGCTGTCAGAAATGTACTGAAATGTGCAACTGACTGTACATTTTTCCAGTCAATACAGGGGTACTTGCTAAAATAAATGGGTATAAAATTGTATTATGTGAAGAGAGAGATGGTGCTCAGTCACACGAGAGATGTAAAACTAATAAAATTAGAGGCCTGGGACAACAGTCATACATTTATACAAAACTATTTGACCTCAATTCCATGATTGACCAATCAGAATCAAGTAGTTTAAAGAACTGTGTAATAAGGCTATGTAATAGAGCCATATCATAAACCAATCAAATCTTTGTTGCAGACGTGATGTTAAGAAGGGAGAAAAGAACACAATTGTTACATCATTCAACAGAAACTTTACAGCCAGAAACGACGCTAACCCTGCCACTCATGCTTTTGTCACTTCCCCAGAGGTACTTGCAGTTGATCTGTTTTTAAATGTGCCACACTCTTTGAATGTTAAGAAAATCCCTAAATCCCTTTTTGCTCTCTTGCAAATGTATTTATTCTCTCCTCCTTTATATCATTTGTTGTCTTGTAGATTGTCACAGCACTTGCCATCGCAGGCACACTGAAGTTCAACCCTGAGACTGACTTCCTCACAGCCCCCAACGGAGAAAAGTTTAAACTGTTGCCGCCCACAGGAGATGAGCTTCCTGCCCGTGATTTTGACCCAGGTCAGGACACCTACCAGCAGCCACCAGCTGATGGGTCTGGCCTGAGAGTAGATGTCAACCCTCAGAGCAACCGTCTGCAGCTGCTTGAGCCTTTTGACAGATGGAATGGAAAAGACCTTGAGGACCTCCAAGTGCTCATCAAGGTAAGTTTTAGTCATGGATGTTTAAATTTTGGTTTTTAGTATACCTCTGAATAATGTAACTCTATTGTCAGGTGAAAGGAAAGTGCACCACCGACCACATCAGCGCTGCCGGACCTTGGCTGAAGTTCCGTGGCCACCTTGATAATATTTCCAATAACCTGCTCATTGGTGCAGTTAATACTGAGAATGATGCTGTCAATAAAATTCGCAACTATCTGACTGGAGAGTTTGGTGGTGTCCCTGATGTTGCCCGCTATTACAAAGTAAGAGCTAGCTCTTTCTGTTTTTTATTTTTGTGCACTGTATCAATATGTTTTCTGCCTACTGAAAGCATTTGTATTCATACCGGTTTCCTTTAATATCCCACTTGCAGAAGCACAATGTTTCATGGGTAGTTGTGGGAGATGAGAACTATGGTGAGGGTTCCAGCAGAGAGCACGCTGCTCTGGAGCCCAGACATTTAGGAGGGAGGGCCATTATTGTGAAGAGCTTTGCAAGAATCCATGGTGAGTGTGAAATATCCCCCCCGCCCAACTTAAAGCTAAGTGTCATTAAGCAGGTGATTTTAATTCATCTGTCTTGTCTGTCAACAGAAACTAACTTGAAGAAACAGGGCCTGCTGCCCCTCACCTTCTCCAACCCTGCTGATTATGACAAAATCTGCCCAGATGATAAAATCTCCATTGTAGGGCTTAAGAGCTTTGCCCCTGGAAAGGTAAGAGCTATTGTTAAATCAGAATCAGAAGAGCATAACACAGTAGGGATGTAATATAAAACTAATATAAAAAAAAAAAATCATGATTCTAGTTTAGTAGTCTAGTGTAGTTTGAGTAATATATATGTGATCCTGGACCACAAAACCAGTCTTAAGTCGCTTGGGTATATTTGTAGCAATAGCCAAAAATACATTGTATGGGTCAAAATTATTGATTTTTCTTTTATGCCAAAAATCATTAGGATATTAAGTAAAGATCATGTTCCATGAAGATATTTTGTAAC
>NW_015542365.1:490787-491333 GCF_001515605.1 Sinocyclocheilus anshuiensis | reverse complement strand
ATGCATTGCTAAGGACTTCATTTGGACAACTTTAAAGGCGATTTTCTCAATATTTAGATTTTTTTTGCCCCCTCAGATTCCAGATATTCAAATAGTTGTATCTCGGCCAAATAATGTCCTGTCCTAACAAACCATACACCAAATGGAAAGCTTATTTATTCAGCTTTCAGGTGATGTATAAATCTCAATTTTGAAAAATTTACCCTTATGACCAGGGTCACATATATCATGATATAGTTGTTTTTGCGTTAAATAAGGTCTTTATGATATCAACATTTTTGATACCATAAAAATTTCATAATTTTTGTCAACAGTGTCAATATCACAAAAAACAAATACTAGCCTAAATAAAAAAAAAATTAATAAATTTCAAGTAAAAAAAGACAAGTAAACAGTCAGCGATTAAATAAGAATATTAAACCAATTACAAGCAATAGGACAAAAAAACTACAGTAGGCCAAATAAATAATAAATGCTACATACATTGTATAAAGTAATCAAATGTATAAAAACACTGCATATTCTTCACTGTGTAAATTAAATATA
>NW_015542365.1:485293-490567 GCF_001515605.1 Sinocyclocheilus anshuiensis | reverse complement strand
GAATATTAGACTGCGGTCACTTTAAGAGCTGCCCGGATCCAATATACTGTTACACGTTTTCTTTCTCCGGTGTTTGCTTTCACTTAAGACCTAAATTGCTGTGTGAGCGTGTAACCGCGATAGTCGATAGTCCAAAATCTCTACCTTTTGACAAATTTCTACTGGTTAATCGTGTCTACCAGTGTATCGCCTAGGATGGACTTTCTGTATTTACTAAGCCCTTTTGTATTTACTTAAATTAACCCTGTGAAGCCTGACATATTAAATGATATTCAGTAAAAATCTAATTATCAAAAGTTTGGAAATGGAATAGTTTGTTGAACCTTAAGACAAAATCTAAAAAAGTTTTTGTTGTTGTTGATTATCATATTTACATGAATGTGTGGATATATATATATATATATATATATATATAGATGAATACAGTAGGCTTTTGTGGCTTATTAAGCATGATATAATAGAATAAGGAGCTCATACTCGGGGAGGGGAAAACACCTCATTATTCAGAGGCCCAAACTGAGCAAAAATATTCAGTTTGGTGCAGTTGTTGATATTTATATGGTCAAAAAGATGAAATTTTGTAGCTGTAATGCAAATCAATTAGATCTTTATAACAGTATTTTTCTTACAAAAGTATAAACTATCCATGCCCTCTGATTGACAGTGTATTAACATAAGTTTTGATCATGTTGATATATTAGAGGCCTTAGAAATGTGTTTGTTTGACATGTTCATGGTCATGAGATTATGTTGGTTAATGGCCACATGAAATGCAAGGTTTTTTTTTTTTTTTTTGGTAAGTGTTCTTTATTTTTAACTTTTTAAAGTTGTGATTTTAATTAGCTTTAATCAATTTACAAACCCCCTGTAGTTCCCTTAAGAACCCAGTTTGGGAAACCCTGCTGTAATTGTTTGCTTTGTAACAACCTTTCCTAATATTCTCAGTAATTTCCATAATAATTGTAATTTATTGTTCTGTTAGCCCCTCAAGGCCGTCATCAAGCACAGTGATGGAAGCTCAGAAACCATTGAGCTGAACCACACCTTCAACGAAACCCAGAGCGAATGGTTCCAGGCTGGCTCCGCCCTCAACAGAATGAAGGAGCTGCAGAAATGAGCGTGATTGGCTATATATAATACATATTTGGGAGGGGAAGGGGTTATTCTTCAAACAGGAGGATTGGTATGTGTATGAAAGGTTTAAATACTCATGTAATTATGAACTGAAGTATACGCAGTACATAAAATACATTTTAAAACTGTGTTGCATAGACAAGTCATGTCAATACTGTTCAAAGCTATGTAATACATTGCAGGGCAGATAAAAGGTATTACGTTTAGCAACTGTAATGCTTCAAAATTTCAAGCTGGGTCTGTGTGTATTACAGAATGGATAATTTAAAAAAATATATGTTAGCCTACAAAAAATGCTAGGAGCATGCTTGTTAGCGGGAGACCAGAGTTTAATTCATAAAATCATCCAAATATGTGTTCAGGCAACTGTTGATTATTAATTTCTGCTGTGTGTAATGTTACACTGAACTGTAATGAGAGCTGCTTGTGAATTTTCTGTCCTGTAATCATCTCTATTAATGGAATATCTTTTACTTCACATGATTCTTTTAGCCGAGATTATCAACCATTCATAATAATTGTTATTATTCAGGCAAGCTTGAAACCGGACCGGTTATTGTTCATGTAGCTATGCTTACTGTGAGTCAGAGTGACTTGTCTATGCCTATTCTTCAAATCTTGGCAGATCTTGTCATCCTCACCACCACGATCAAATGTGTCTGGTTCTGAGTGCACCACAGGTCAAGTTTATAAACGTTTTAAACGGAATGTTAATTTATAAACGTGCAAAGAATCTCCAATGTGCATTATCTTAAGTGTTTTGGATGAGTTATTGAGTAATGGATCAGTAATCAGACCTCCAACCTCTTGAGCATTTTTCCTGTATATTTGAGTGCCCTTTTTTTGTAGGGTTGTATTTTATTTTCTCCTTTGAAACAGCCATACCCATGTCAAAGCAGTGACGTCAGTCACTCTGATCAGCAGACTATAGCGACTGCTTTCAAGATGCCAAGCAGTGAATGACTAGCTTTGTCTGACTCAACACGCTCATGCTCATCAGATGAAATTTTACTGTTGTATGACTGCTAGCCAGTGCAGTAAATGTAAAGAATACTGTCTGGGTGTATTTGCAGCTCTGTGAAAGAAATAATGGGTTTCGTGCTGCTTGTAACACCCCACAAACACACCCTCTTGATTATAACTCCATTATTTTCATGCTCTTTTTTTCGTTCTTGAGAAAATGAATGCTGATTGGTCACAGTGGGTGATAAAATAAGTCAAATAATTCTCTCATTGTTTTCTTCTGTATTAGACTTCAAGAAAATTGAATACAAAAGCACGTTTGCTTTTTTCCCCTCAACCTTTTTATATTGTATTGTACACACTATATTGGTACACAATATATAATATATAGTTATATATAGCGGGGGTTTTCATTCTTTTAGATGTCACAGTCAGACCACCAAATATGATCATTCTTCTACGAGAGACTCACATCCTTAAATTTACAATCAACTATATATTTCTTGAATGTATAAAGATTCCATTTATACTGTTTCACAGTCAGACCACCAAATATGATCATTCTTCTACGAGAGACTCCCATCCTTAAATTTACAATCAACTATATATTTCTTGAATGTATAAAGATTCCATTTATACTGTGAAAAAAATTATATCAGAGATATTTTATTTGGAATATTATTTGGAAAATATTAATCTTCTACTACGTAAGACTGTTTTTTACTTCATCTAGTACTGTACTGTTTGAATTATTGTTTATTTATTAAAAAAAAAAAACTTCCCACGATCTCCGGATGCCTGGTGGTCCCCTGACCCCAGTTTGAAAACCTGTGAGTTACATAATATATAGTTACATACTTATATGTGGTTAAAATCTTCTTAATCTATTTATTTGATAAAGTATTTGTCTTTAAGGACCGCTGACTAATAAATAAAGATTACATAAATATTATAATGTTTTTTACTAGAACGCGCCTGTACTACATTATGGGCGCTCTGATTGGTCGACTGAAGTCTGGCGTCAGGATTCTGTCGCTTGCATTGTAGTCTCGTTGATTATAACTGGAGCGGTTTTGTTTTGTCGCGTCGCGTCTCGCGTTCAATTTTGATGGTGTGTCTCTCCCTCTCCTCCCGTAACCTCATTTATTGTGTGCTACGTAGGGGTCCGTTGAATCGAATATGTGGACCACGAATGATAGTATTCAGGCATTTAATACTGGATTCTAATGTAGTTATGTAGATATATTTGTTTCCGCAGCGAGATATCAACCGACAGATTGGTATCCACTATAACGTACCGTACGGTAAGAATTTCATCGTTATCCTGTTATATTTTCCTGTCCATATATTACCGTTGAACGAATACGCCTTTACTGTTATGGTGTCGCATACTGTGGACTAACGTTTCGTTTGTCAACAACCTGCATTTTTGAGCGGGTTGATAATATGACAAGTTTAATCACAGTCATTGTCGATTAGGCTGATATGGAGTCTGCGGTACACAGATGCTTGGCCTTTCTTAGACTACAGGGTAGAAACCCTTGGCGCATTGGAAAACAATGAAAGGGAAACAGTATGAAGGGGGAAAACAGTCGCCCCAAGTAATAAGATTTGATGTGGTCCTGATGCAGCTGCTGCATCCAGTTTGTAGTGCAGAGAGAACAACACAAAAACGTCTCTTAAGAAAAAGCAGATCAAGTCAGGCAGGATGGATATTTCAAAGCAAATTTTTAATGTTTCATATATCACATATAATACACGTTGTTTGTTTGTTTGTTTTTCAAAACCTTTTTTTTCCAAACCACAGAGGCCTCATCTCATCTCCAGTGAACTTCACACCAATGGCTGATTCAGACAGCACGTCTACATCTGATCGAAAGCCGCACTGCCCACATAAACCTCTCTCACTTTCATTGCCTTTTAATGATTCCAAATTACATGACAAAAATTGTAGTTAGTAACGTAATCCATTTTAGGTAACGTAATCAGACTACTTTTTGATTACTTTTGACCTTACTCATTTATCACATTGATTTAAATAGGATAATCTTGTACCATATAAAAATACAAAGAGTAAGAATATATATTCCATTCGTTGTTATTAACAACATGAAGTGCATTAAACATTATATTACTTGTGTAATGTTATATTAAAGTTAATTATATATAACATTATATGTAATTATATATATATATAACATTATACATAAGGTTTCCCAAACTGGGGTTCGTAAAGAAACTGCAGGGGGTTTGTGAGTTTAATGAAAAGCTACTAATTAATTAAATCATAAAAATGTAAAATTAAAATAAATCATTTTAAAATAGCATCAATTAAAAAAAAAACCTTAATAAAAAATATTTGATTTGTTTACCTGCATGTCGTGTGACCATTAACCAACGTCAGAGAACCGTGAATATGCAAATGTGATACTTAATTATTAAAATATTTATTTTAAAATCTCAGGGGTACTTCAAGTAAAAATATTAGGTGAAAGAGGTTCAGATGACAAAAAAGTTTGGGAATCCCTTCATTACATGTAAATAAGAAATAACGTGAATTTGTGCATTTGAATGTGTTTGAAAGACAAAAGCCTTCCAAAGCTATAGTAATACATGGTTAAATAACCTGAGTGATAATTCAATTAAAAATGAATGCGTTCATCAGCAGTTGATGCAGTGTTGAAACACTTCTTAAACCTGAAATTATTTTTGTAAATCCAGTGGTCAAATGCTGTATAGATATATATAACCTGACTAGTGACTGATCTCTGTGTGAATGTCCACAAAACTGGAAGACTTTCTGATTCTATATAAGTGGTAGGTATTATAGAAAGGAACTTTTAGTAGATGAAAAAGAGGAATTAGGGAGGAATTTAAATTATGAATAATTTATTGCTACTGTGTGAATAATATGTAATCATGCAATCAAGTCTGATTACGAGTATATTAAAATGTAATTTAATCTAATTACAAATACTTCATTTTTGGAATCTGATTATGTAATCCAGATTACATGTAATCACTTACTACCCTGCTCTATCAGGGCTTTTAAGTATCAGGGCTACCAATAAGTGCCAAAAAGAGTGAAAAAGACATCAGCAATTTAAGACATCTCAGAGCAAATAAATAAAATGAAATGAATAAATAAAATGAAACATTAAAAATGTGACCATTGTG
>NW_015542365.1:484789-485283 GCF_001515605.1 Sinocyclocheilus anshuiensis | reverse complement strand
AAAAATTGTTATTGTAAAATGGCATACAAAAAAATGCATTGCAAAAAATAATATTGGTCAATCTCTGTTAGAAAGGATGAACCGTATATTGTTTTGTTAATTTCAATGAAGCATAAAGAGATGTTTTGCTCTTTTTATTTACTAAAAGGAATCATATAAGTTGATTCTAGAGCCACTTTACTCTGGTATTTTCTCAGATCCGTAAGAGCCAAATCTGGACCCGTCTTCAAGGGCATTTGCAAGAACTTCTCAAGGTCACAAGGTCATGGATTCATTCACCCCTCCCATGGAGGAGAAGACATATTTGTTCACATCTCAGAGTAAGTATGAAATATAACAATTGTTTTAGTTTAGCATCTGCTTTAAAAATGTGATTTAAATTTTTTTTAAAGAATATTTTTATATATTAGAGAAAGTTTTTAAATATTATATAATTTTATGCATTTTATATATATATATATAATTTTTTTTTTTTTAGTATTGAGGGTGAATAT
>NW_015542365.1:451482-484289 GCF_001515605.1 Sinocyclocheilus anshuiensis | reverse complement strand
GGTGAATATGTGCCAATGGAGGGGGATGAGGTGACCTACAAAGTGTGTCCTGTTCCTCCCAAGAACATAAAGTTCCAAGCCGTTGAGGTGGTCATCACAAACCTGTCTTCCGGAAGGAAGCACGAGACCTGGTCTGGGCAAGTTATCAGCTCCTAGCTCACACATTCAGAGCCCAACAGAAGAATAAAGGCAGAGAGGGAGAGATAAAAGGAGGAGTTTAACTCGAGGTGCTCATGCTGGTGTAAAATGGTGTTGTGTGTAAGTAGGATAGGGATGGAATAGCAATTAGGGTTATGCAACTGTTGTTTTCTCCGGCCTGGCAAATTAGCAACAGGAAGTCGTGAGAAGTCTGTTTGGAAAATGTTTTGGGATGCAAGTCAGATGAGCTTTAATATAGCATTGGCAGAACATAACATAACTGTGAAACAAAAGCAGCAGTGTTGCCCTTGTTTGAGATTTCGTAATTTTGTAATTAATAATGTATTTATTTTCATTTTATGTACAGAGACATTTGAGTTCATTGTGATGTGTATGTTCAAGTCATTTATGTAAAACTGATTTCCTAAAATCAATTAATGTACATCATTGGAAACTTCCATTTCTTTAATTGTGATTGATGGGACTGATATTAGTTTTCTGTATGAAAGCTACAAATCCCAAAATCACAGTAGTTAATTTTGTCAAGAACAATGCTTCTTATGATAATTCTAATAAAACTGAAATAACATAATCAATGCTGTGTTTTTTTCTTCCTCAATGTTTCTTATCCATTAAAGCATATTTTAAGTTGACATATTCTACTTTCAGTTTTACAGATAAAAAAAAAACAAAAAAAAAACATTTTTTTAATTCCATCCAGGTTATGAAAATGAAGTGCTAATAAAGATAAAATTCAACTGTGAGAATATGCCAAAGTAAATGTTTTATCCGGAATTAAAATAAATATTAAAGGGGTCATATGATGCGATTTCAATTTTTCCTCTCTCTTTGGAGTGTTACTAAGACCGATGAGCTTTGTAAAAATCGACGCGTTTCAGAAAGGCGGGGCATAGAGGAGAAACAATAATGTACAGTATGTGGAAAATAATGTGTTTTTTGAACCTTAAACCGCATCAACACATTTCATTACACCAAATACACAAAATAATGTTCTTCTTAGCAGCATCACATGACCCCTTTAAAATGAAACAATGAAACAATGAAAAAGAAATACACATATCATATAGTATTATTATCCAGTGGCAAAAACTTCAAAACGGTTCCAAATTGTAAAACTTTCACCAGTGTCAAAGCATAGTGTAGTGGCATGTAGTGCCATCTATTGGCGGAAAGGAAGCGAGGGGTGGGGTGTTCAGTGGGCGGCATGTGCACAAATGACAACTAGAGGGAGCAGTACATCATATAAACTAGAGATTGTGGTTATGTATAAATTCTTTGTTATTATGTTAAACAAAAGAAACACAAGATTTTAATTAATGACAACTAACTACAATATGCTAAATTGATATTATAGTTTGAATCCAATTTGAATTGTTTAAGGATTTATTTGTTTATTTTTCTACTTGTTTTTCTAAAGGGGAATCACCAATTTTCTGTTAACTTCAGAGGGTTTCAAACCATTTACTACTTGAAAAAAATGCTGCACCAGTAGCCCCTGTGAGGGGGTCTGAATTTTAAACGATCTTGCAGTCAGTTCTGGTAATTCCGTTGACATACTCTATAGAAACTGTACTATATATAAAGTGTCTTCACACTGATTGTTGTTAATTATTTCTGGAATGCAGGGGAGGAGGGATGTGCTCTGCTGGGACCAACCTGCACTTATGACACTTTCCAAATGGCTGCTGAGTATGTTAGATTTTGCTTTTACAGTTCTTTGTCTGTATTGTACGTTTCCTTGTTTCTTGCTTTAGACCATGCTGCCTAGATCCTTAGAAATCCACTTTAAATCAGTTATTGTATTCATCCCTTGTGAAAAAGAATTGTATCTAACCGTGTTACTGTAAATGTGCACTTGTAGTGTATTTCAAATCTTAAAAGTATATTTAAAAAAAAAAACTGGACTTGCAGATAATATAATTTAAATGAAATAAAAGTCAGCTTTCATGAGTTTTGTAATACACTTTTAAAAAGTGTACTTTATAATAATGTCAAATTGAAAGGTCATTTTAAATCATTATATTTTAATAATCTTTTGTTGTGCTTTAAAAGACGTATTTTGATGTCTTGACTAACATACTAAAGCACATGATTATAATTTAAACTGTAGTGTTTTATTCAATATTACATTTAAAGTTAATATATTTTAAATATACTAAATTGCAACATCATCAACACAAATGTGTAATTACAAATATATTTAAATACATGACGAATGTTCCAATAGAAGTTACATTAAAGTATATTTAAGTTTGCCATAAATGCATTCAGTACATTTAGCAGTACTGAGTGCACTTTACAATAAGGTTCATTAGTTAACATTAGTTAACTACTTTAGTTAACATGAACTAAGAATAAACAATACTACTACAGCATTTATTAATCTTAGTTAATGTTAATTTCAACATTTACTAATGCATTATTAAAATCAAAAGTTGTGCTTAGTTAATTTAGTTAATGCAATGTGAATTAACATGAACTAACAATGAACGACTGTATTTTCATTAACTAA
The DNA here is from genome assembly GCF_001515605.1 of Sinocyclocheilus anshuiensis. Classification (NCBI taxonomy): domain Eukaryota; kingdom Metazoa; phylum Chordata; class Actinopteri; order Cypriniformes; family Cyprinidae; genus Sinocyclocheilus; species Sinocyclocheilus anshuiensis. Next base: position 481,618 of record NW_015542365.1, on the reverse strand, counting down.
AGATTAATAAATTATAAATGTATTGTTCATTGTTTATGTTATTTAATACATTAACTAACATTAACTAATGGAACCTTATTGTAAAGTGTTACCATATTTTTAAAAGTATATTATTTCTGTAGTAAGTATTATTTTTTAAAAGTATATCAAGTAATGATATGAGTTATGCATTAAGCTTTGAGTCATTAACTCAAACCATTTAAAGAATTGGATAATGAATGTTTATGTCTACTTACCAGGCAGGTACGGTTGACTAACAAAACTAAAACTAAAAAATATGCTGTTTAGTGACTGAAAAAGTTAGTGTAAGTTTAGAAAATGATCATAAAGCAAGGCAATTTTCGTGTAATTTGAAACAGAGTTTACTGTATTTAGAAGAACATGTGATATGTTTGTGATCACTTTTGTAGTCTGGAGATTGGTCTGAACCTCAACATCTCAGCCGGAAGCTTTGGATTGTCTTGTGACTTCAAGAGAGTTCTGACTCGACTTCTGCCTCCAGCAAGAAAAATCTCCAGCTTCTTCTTTTACTTTTGGAATTTCCAAGATCATATCAAGCCTTTATGGAAAACAGCGTATATATACAAGAAACAGAATAACACAGAGGACTGTTTCTGGTGAGTATGTAGTGACAGTATGATAGTAGTTTTCAACAACAGAAGAGGTATTCCCATTCGGTTTTCTGTTTGATTTTGGGTCTTGTCTGTAGGTACATAAATGCTCTTGAGGTGGCTTCAGGCAATTTTTCCCCTAGTTTACAGAAAATTGTGATTCTGCGAAAAGAGGAAGAGCTCAGTACAGCTCTGGCAAGCCATGACCGGGAGAGTAACTGTGAGACCTTGATTTATTTGAATATTAAGGAAATAACAACCTTAGTTTGTAAATGTTTTACTTACGGTAATTTATGCCTTAATGTGTGTGTCTCTGGTCAAAACATTCCACTTTTAGATTCAAAAATCTTCCAAAAGTCTGAAAAGTTGCAGTGTGATTTTTTACAGTGGTCATTTTATGTGACACACCTGACAACATCATGGATCTGAAGAAGGGCACTGTGGACTCTGATAATGAAATCGCTTTTCTTCTGATTGACCTTTACAAGTCAGTCAACTCTTGCTTTCTTTAATCTAGAGAGCTAATAATGTAGTTCATATCTACTGTTCATGACTAAATGTACATGGATAGCCAGCTAACTGAGTAATATAACTGTGTTGATCTCAAAAAGCCTAATTTAAAAAGTCTACAAAGACTGGAAATTCAGAAGCAATACCAACTTTCTCTCACAGCGACAGATATTACAATGGGCCATCTAACGCTGCTATGAAGAATGTCCTGGTGCTAACAATGCCAAGACAACACAAGACAATACACCATTGACACTTCCCAGCTAACTGAGTAATATAACTGTGTTGATCTCAAAAAGCCTAATTTAAAAAGTCTACAAAGACTGGAAATTCAGAAGCAATACCAACTTTCTCTCACAGCGACAGATATTACAATGGGCCATCTAACACTGCTATGAAGAATGTCCTGGTGCTAACAATGCCAAGACAACACAAGACAATACATCATTGACACTTCTGGTAACAACACGGTGGGTAACGTTTTTATTTATCTCCAATTTATGTCCTGACAGGTCAAAACATATTCTGAAATTCAAACAGAATCACAATTCATTCTGTGCCAGAAATGTCATTTTCCTTGGTATATTTATTTCTTAGCTTGCATTTTACCTCCACTATATGGACAAAAGTATTACACCAACATTGCATTATAAATACATAGACATTAATATGGAGCTGGTCCCCCGTTGCAGCTATAATATCTTCCACTCTTCTGGAAAGGCTTTCCACACAATTTTGAAGTGTTTCCATGGGAATTTTTGCCCATTTATCCAGTAGCACAGTTGTGAGGTCAGGCGCTGATGCTGGATGAGAAGCCCTGGCTTGCAATCTCCAGTTCATCCCAAAGGTGTTTGATTGAGTTGAGGTCAGAGCTCTGTGCGGGCCAGTCAAGTTCTTCCACATCAGACTCATTTAAGGCATCAGACTGCCAAACAGAGAAGTGTGATTCATCACTCCTCAGAACAGGTTTCCACTGCTCCAGAGTCCAGTGGCAGCGTGTTTTACAGCTCTCCATCTGACTCTTGGCATTAAACTTGGTGATTTGAGGCTTGCATGCAGCTGCTCAGACATGGAAACCCATTCCATGAAGCTCCCTCCGCACAGTTTTTGTTAATGCCAGTGGAATTTTGGAACAGCTATGGAATATCTTCAGCTATGGAATCAGCAGAGCGCTGGCAAATTTTACGCACCATGTTCCTTAGGACTCGGTGACGCTGCTCTGTGACTTTACAGGGTCTTCTGCTTCATGGCTGAGTTGCTGCTGTTCCTAAATGTTTCTATTTTCCAATAATAACACTTACAGCTTACCGTGAAATATCTAGCAGGGATGAACTTTTACCACCTGCAAAAGTTCACTGAGCTCTTCAGAATAACCCTTTTTGTTCACAAATGTTTGGAAATGCAGACTGCATGGCTCTGTGCTTAATTTTATATTCCTGTGGCACTGGGTCTGATTGAGACGCCTGAATTAAATAATTAAGAGGTGTGTGCTAATACATTTGCCATGTAGTGTATATTAAATACACACATGTAAATATCAATCAGTAAATACAGTACATTTACAATACATTATTGTTCAAAAGTTTGGGGTCAGTAAGATTTTTTTTAATTAATACTTTTAGCAAGGATCCATTAAATTGGTCAAAAGTGATAGTAAAGACATTCACAATGTTACAAAAGATTTCTATTTCAAACAAATGCTGTTCTTTTGAATGTTCAATTCATTGAAGAATCCTGAAAAAAAGTGTATCAGTTTCCACAAAAATATTAAGCATGACAATTGCTTTCAACATTGGTAATAATAAGAAATGTTTTTGGAGCACCATATCACCATATTAGAATGATTTTAAAAGATCATGTGACACTGAAGTCTGGAGTAATGGAATCATTCAGTTTTGCCACAGGAACAAATGTAAATTTTTTTAATTAAATGTTTAAATATATTAAAATGGAAAAAAGTTATTTGAAATTGTTGTAATATTTAATAATATTATGGTTTTACTGTATTATTGATTGAATAAATGCAGCCTTGGTGAGTATAAGAGACTTTAAAAATGATTAAAAAATCTTGCCAACTGCAAACTTTACGATTGTGTATTTTTCATTTTTGTTGCATAATTTTGCCACACGCTCATTTTCACACATTAAATATTGACTTTATTTATTTCACTCATTGTTTAGGTAATCATAGGTTTTTTAAATGCAATAATTTATATTTTTATGATAGACTTTAAAATTGTATATAATGTTATGTAATATAAAAGACATATACAGGTGCATCTCAATAAATTAGAATGTCGTGGAAAAGTTCATTTATTTCAGTAATTCAACTCAAATTGTGAAACTCGTGTATTAAATAAATTCAATGCACACAGACTGAAGTAGTTTAAGTCTTTGGTTCTTTTAATTGTGATGATTTTGGCTCACATTTAACAAAAACCCACCAATTCACTATCTCAACAAATTAGAATACTTCATAAGACCAATAAAAAAAAAACTCAGCTGATCCCCCATCAACCTATGGGAATACGACACCTATCTAAGCATTCATATATATGGTCCCTCAGTATTATCAGCAGTTTTCGCATTGCTCAATAGCTAATTACCCTCCTCCATCCCCAACTCCTCCTCTGTCAGTCAGGATTCAGCCTTCTGATTCTCCTTTGAATCAGACTAATTCTAAAATGTGTACATAACATTATTGAACTTTAACGATATCTGCAATACATTTATGCTGGTTCTGTTCTGTTTACCCTGGGGGGTTATCGCTGCTCTCCCTGCGCAGGGAGTTCTTGCCTAGAACAGAACCATACCGCCAATCCAAACTGTATGCCTGTATGCCTATTACGCCTTTAGAGTCGAATGAGTGGAATATGATCAGTCTGAAGATAATGCACTGGCATCAAAGTTATTATAAAAGTAAATGTTTTTAAAATGTTAAAATGTTTCTTTATCATTTTTTATATTTATCTCTTGTCATTAGATTGAGGAAGACTCTACACAAAATAGTAGCTTCATCCTACGCTGTGCACGCTACGATAAAAAAGTACTGTACAATTACTCACTTTTATCAAAAATTATTCTGTTGCTCTGAGTTTTTGTAATAAGTTGGTTTCTTTATAGATTGTTATCCTTATGGAATTAAGGCTCACAGATGGAAGCTTCACTGAAAGACAGAGGATAGAGCTCAGCACAGTAGGGATTTCATTCTCTTCACTGAATAATAAAACACTGGCATTGAATCATTTTAAGATAAAACTTTTATCTTAAGAAAGATAGTAACTTTCTCTTGTTCACAACCGATATCATAATGCCACTTCCATTTCAGCTATTGAAAATTGATAATTACTACCTGACCAAATTTATTGAGTATTACAATTAGTATTTTGGCATGTTTGAATATGAAGAGAGAGGATCCCTTAGAGTGAGTATTACAATGAGCCTCGTTTAATCAAATCAAAGGTGTCTTAAATTCTGATGTAGTACACAAACACTATAATATGTTTTGATTTATTATTTTAGCATGTACTTAATGATAAGATTTCATACCCAGAAGAGACCTTCATGGACTGGCAGTTTAAGATCTCTGTCATGTATGTCATTGCAAAGGTAATGGAATGATACAGGTGTTTATATCTTCATTTAGTAATTTTTTTAATGCAAAATGTATTATTTATTTATTTATTTGTTTGTTTGTATATAGCAGTGCCTGGAGAAATTGTTCAAAGGAATAGTTCACCCAAAATGTAAAATTTGCTGAAAATGTACTCACCCTCAGGCCGTCCAAGATGTAGATGAGTTTGTTTCTTCATCAGAAATTTAGCATTACATCACTTGCTCACCAATGGATCCTCTGCAGTGAATGGGTGCCGTCAGAATGAGAGTTCGAACAGCTGATAAAAACATAATAATCAACAAGTCCTCTACCCATAATATTGCCCTCTCCAGTGAAAAGCAAAATGTATTATTTATTTATTTATTTGTTTGTTTGTATATAGCAGTGCCTGGAGAAATTGTTCAAAGGAATAGTTCACCCAAAATGTAAAATTTGCTGAAAATGTACTCACCCTCAGGCCGTCCAAGATGTAGATGAGTTTGTTTCTTCATCAGAAATTTAGCATTACATCACTTGCTCACCAATGGATCCTCTGCAGTGAATGGGTGCCGTCAGAATGAGAGTTCGAACAGCTGATAAAAACATAATAATCAACAAGTCCTCTACCCATAATATTGCTCTCTCCAGTGAAAAGTCATCTCATCTGAATCAGGAGAGAAATATGCACAGATCAAGCACTGTTTACAACTGAAAACAGATCTAAACAAATATGTCGGTGGGTTTTAATGTGAGAGGACAGCAGAGGATGGACTTTTTCACTGGAGGAAGCGTTTTTATGGATTATAAACGTTTTAAAGTTAAAAAGCCTTAATGATTCTTTTAATATTTCTTAAGATGCAGGTTTTTGCTTCACAAAACATTAATTAATGGACTTGAGTCGTGTCGATTGTGGATTATTTTCAGAAAATTTTCATTTTTGGGTGAACTCTTCCTTTAAATTCAAAATGCATTATTTAGTGCTTTGCATTTAGCTGTGTCTGGATGGATGGTTTAATATTGACCTACTAGAGATGATATATACGTATCATAAATGGTTATGTGAATGTACTGTACTAACATAGTTTCTTGTATGAACTCTTTGCCCTCCTGCAGGGCATGTCTTATGTCCATGCAAGCATCATTGCAGTCCACGGACGTCTGCGTGGTTGATAACCGTATGGTAGTGAAGATTGCAGACTTTGGCTTCAATACAATTCTCACTCCCAGTAAAGGTGAAAGGGTGGTTTATTTTTATCCTGGAAAAGAAGTGCACATTCTATACAAGCTCCTGCTCTAATCGTACTGGTGAGAGAAAGATTTATAGAAAGCTGCATAAAAATACACAATCATCAATGCCACCTACTGGTGATTACCCATCATGCATGCATTTGTTGTTACATGTGATGTTTAATTGTAAAAGGATAGTTCAGCCAAAAATGAAAATTCTGTACTCAATCACAAAAAGTGCTTTTTCAGAATAATATGCTGGTAGCTCTAATACATACAAGTACAATGAACGGGGACTGAAGCTTTAAAGTTGCTAAAAGGTTTTATATTTGCATTATAAAGATTCAAATTATGTTGTTTTACCTGTTGTTTTATGAAAAATGTGTGGATTATACAAAATTACTTAAAATATAATTATGAACTAACATATTGTCATGTGCAATTACATACGCCCCACAGACCGACAATTAGATAGATAAAGATTTTATTTTTGTCAAGTTACCTTTATTTATATAGCGCTTTTGACAATACAGATTGTGTCAAAGCCGCTTTAAAGGCGGGCGTAGAAGGTGCGATTTTTGCTGTCATAGGAGCTTGCAGACGATTTTTTCTCTAGGGAGAAAATCGCAGATGCTCGCATGGTCGCGGCTCGTACCGTGTGAGAAGAATTACGGGCCGATCCGAGAACGTTAGGAGCACCTCCCGTCCTCCCGAAAATTTTCAAACATGTCAAAAAAAAAAATCGGACGCCGTCGGTTTAAATTCGTGGCGTATGTGCGGTTGAACGAGACGATTTGGCGATCCATCTTCTTCTTCTTCTAATAATAACGTTTTATGGCGGATGGCAAACCTGGCGATCCATCTGAAGTTGACCAATCAGAAGATGACAAAAACCACAGAAGAAGAAGGTCACAATGGCGGCGCCACGCCTAATTTGGACATTAGAGAAGGGCGTTCCTGTAGCCATACCAGTACAGTAGGCTTGTTTGAGATGAGCAAAATCTGCGCAGAACCGATCACTGCACTTTGGATGGGATAAATGCAGAGCACTAATTCCACGTCACATCACTTTCACTTAAAGTAAGTTATTGCTTGAATCCATAAACTTTATTCAACAAAATGAAACTAAATGATTTAAAAAGTGTTATAAATAAAACTCAGCGTTAAATCCCACAATGATTTGTCATTGTCAAAAACAAGTAAAACAAAATTGTTCTGCAAATCTGTTGTTGGCCATGTAAACAAAAAAATAATTTAAATGATTTTTATAAATCAGTATTGCTCAATATCCAGTCAATATCAGACACATGTTAAAACCAGCTAGAACAGCAGTTTGTCTAAAGGCTTGTGGTCAGATTAATCATTAATAATGTCATTTCCAGGTGTAAACCGAGAGAGGAGAGAAGGATATGAAAGTGAGAAGGATGGGGTGAAGAACATCTGCACTGAAACGGATAATTCATTTCAGGTGAGTGTTCAGAGAAAACTGTAGAAAACTGCATTCATACAATAGTATAGAACAGGTGTGCCCAATCCTGTTCCTGGAGATCTACCTACCTACTCCAACACAGCTGTCTGTAATTATCAAGTGCTACCTAAAGGCGGGCGTACACGGTGCGATTTTTGATGTCGTACGAGCTCGCAGGCGATTTGTTTTTTTCTCTCGGGAGAAAATCGCAGATGCTCGCATGGTCGCGCGGCTCGTACCGTGTGAGAAGAATTACGGGCCGATCCGAGAACGTTAGGAGCACCTCCCGTCCTCCCGAAAATTTTCAAACATGTCAAAAAAAAAAATCGGACGCCGTCGGTTTAAATTCGTGGCGTATGTGCGGTTGAACGAGACGATTTGGCGATCCATCTTCTTCTTCTTCTAATAATAACGTTTTATGGCGGATGGCAAACCTGGCGATCCATCTGAAGTTGACCAATCAGAAGATGACAAAAACCACAGAAGAAGAAGGTCACAATGGCGGCGCCACGCCTAATTTGGACATTAGAGAAGGGCGTTCCTGTAGCCATACCAGTACAGTAGGCGTTAACTGTCAACTTGAGCTTTGAATCCGTGGCGGAAGGAAGTAGTTCCGCACAAAAGAGGGTTTTATTAGGCACTCCGTTGTTTCTTGTTTAATTACACACATGTTCCGTCGAACTGTTGTATAAACGCAATATCACTCTCGTACTCGAGCGATACCGGCTCTATATCAGCGGCTGTGACTGCCTGCGGCATCGTGCCTCTGGCCTAATCACAGCCATACTGATATAGAGCCGATATCGCTCGAGTACGAGAGTGATATTGCTCCTATATAGTAATTTTTCCATGCACTTTTGTAATTTCTATTATTTTTATATTTCTAAATAGCAATAATTTAATTTCAGTTTGAGTAATTTTAGTACTTCAACTTAATATTATATGATTTTAGTTATTTGTGGAGGCAACTTTTTTAATTTTCGAAGTTTTTTTTTTTTTAAAGATTACGTTTTTTTATAAGTTTTATATTTTATTTTATTTCACCTTTATTTAAATAATCGAAAACCATTTTCAATAGTTTTAGTTACAATAACAGAACTGGTCCTCATATACACTACAGCGTAAAGGAAAAGAAACAACATACTGGTTGACGGGAGTTACAGGGCAACATTACTATTTACCATCACCTCCAACAGCGCGATTTGACCATTTTATGATCCTTATTTTAATCCTTAAAACTCGACTTTGAACTCGTTACTTAGATTTCATCACTGTGAACTCTCCTCCCGGCAGGGAAAACTTCCAGAATCTGCAGCAGGATCTGTCTCAAATGATAAAGACATGCCTGGAGAAGCGGCCCTCCAGCTTGTGGAAGAGAAAGACCCTTTCAGCACACCACAGGAAGCTCATAGTGGAAGTGGAAATGGATTGCACAGAGCAGCCAGAGTATCTAGACCTGGCCATTGGTGACAGTTTTAGCACATACCTGCAAAGCCAACCCTAAACATACTAACACTCTGCCACATGAGCATCTTGCTAACAGAACTGGATTTCATTGTAAATCACTGCAAAATGTGAATACTGTATATTTGGATTTATTAAAACAAACAAACATGATACTTAGTGTTATAGAGTTGCATGCTGTGATTTTAAGCACTGTACAACAAACTGCAGTATATATGCTGTTGGTCAGTGTTCATGGAGCATGTGAGTGTAACAGTGTTTCATAGGTAAGATATTTAATTTTCATGTAAATATAATAAACATGATAAACACTTCAGACACGGCAGAATTTTATGAAAAAAAAAACCTTTGAGCTTTATTTGAATTATTCAATTATCACAATAATGCTGCTTGGACATCTAATTCATGATTGTTTTCTGCACTAAAAGATATTCTCTTGGCTGAAGAGAAACATTCATCTAATTTTCTTTAGCATACATACACTACTAAGGGTCTGAGCCTGGTTCCAATAGAACCCTTTAAGTTCAGAAAACCATTAGTAATTACTAAACATTTTCTTAACTTGAGGGGTTTGTCTCAACATGATATTGTGCTTTCAATGCTATTCAAAACTCATGAAATATGCAGTGTGCATGAATTAAAGTACATAATTTTACATGACATCTAAAGTACACGTATAAAGAAAACACTAAATAAATAAAATTCTATGACCTTTTACACTAATAAGCCAATACACATCCCATATTTAATAAATAAGTGTAACGTGAGAGCTCAGAGTGGAAGTATACACACTGCCTATAAATATAAAAAGTCAAACATGAAAGAAAGGGGAAAAAGGCAAAAAAAAAAAAGTATTACTTAATTTTGATGACACTATGTAACATAACATACATGAAACAAAAGCGTAAAAAATAAAATGGGCATTACATGTGTACAAAATAAAATTCAATATAAACCAAAACATCACCTGTGCCCTGACTAGCAACTTAATCTGTCATTTATTAGACTAAAATAAATACAAATGAATGGCACAGTATGATTATAAAAAAGGTCATATAAAATAATGCTATCAACACTTACAAGATAAACTTTAAAACTAAAACATACTTCTGAAATGCAATGCAGTGATAAGATTTGTTCAACACACCAGTACAAACTTGAAAGAAATTACTAGTGTACAGCACTGACACGCTAATAAGATATGTGTTGTATCAAAACTTTTGCTGCTTCTGCATCAGTTGCATCTAAACAGCTGGAGTTTGATATCTGTTTCATATAATTCACTGTTCTCTGTCTAGACACAATTATTATCCTCACAGTTCTAGAACATAGTTGCAGCTAACGGGGACAGAGTAAGAATTGATTGACCCAGTAACACACTGAGCTACAAAATTGTGTTTGCAAACACCTCTTTCCTCTCTCTGTATAAATGCAGTTATAATCATAATAAGTCTTGTTGAGATTACAAACAGATTAAACATATGTTTACAAAAAGACACTTTAAAGTCAGTTTTGACTGATAATGCTGTCATCAAACATGACAAAAATTATTTGACCCATTCAAATACAGTTTCTAAACACTTAAGTGACATTTAAAACGCATTTAAAAATGAATTTTACTGCATTAAATAGTAAATATCAAACCAAGTGGCATCTGCAAACAAATGAAGCATGACCTTTTCTCAGAACTAAGCATTTCTTTAAATGATTTTTAATCGACTGGTCCCAAGGCTATTTTTAGCATATATATATATATATATATATATATATATATATGTTGACAAAAAGACACTTTAAAGTCAGTTTTGACTGATAATGCTGTCATCAAACATGACAAAAATTATTTGACCCATTCAAATACAGTTTCTAAACACTTAAGTGACATTTAAAACGCATTTAAAAATGAATTTTACTGCATTAAATAGTAAATATCAAACCAAGTGGCATCTGCAAACAAATGAAGCATGACCTTTTCTCAGAACTAAGCATTTCTTTAAATGATTTTTAATCGACTGGTCCCAAGGCTATTTTTAGCATATATATATATATATATATATATATACTGTATATATGTATATATATATATATATATATATATGCTAAAATATATGATAAATGAAACCAGTTTCCCATGGCTTAGGTGTCCTATCAGAGTAACTACAAAAACCTAATAAACATCCTTCGCAGAACTGTTTTGCTTGAAAAGTGTGCTAGGGCTATCAGCCACTTGGTTTGCTATTCTGTTATATAATGCAATCACATTCATACATATTTAATTTAACTGTGGCTTAAGTGTCCAAACATGTTTTGGGGGCACTGTATCTTTGCAAATTTGTGCAAACCTACAGCATATTTAATAATAAACAAGCTTAGGCATGCAAACCAGCCCACAGCACATAAAAATCCCAAAGAATGCTAATATGCATGGCTGTAGGGAGCAAAAAGGTGATTGATCATTTGTTGAATTGAGGCATGTTGATTTGAACGATTTTGATTGCCATGCTTTGTTCCTTTGAAAGAAATCAAGCCTTCACACAAAACACATAATCCAGCACATTATCTGAACTTCATTTGAAGTAAACTCTGCCCAGGACCTATTAAAAATCCATAAACAGCAAACAAACACAACCAGAACCACAACATCCCGAGCCCTGTAATATTATGACCTCTAATGACACCCTGACCTTCTAGCTGGTGCCAACGACTATCAAAATGAACCGCCGCAGACTTTAAATGTGGCTAAAGTGCACTGCTGGTGGTCTGCCAGGGTGACACTGCTGGCACTGTACCCACAGCTGATGCTAAAAGGAACAGAACAGAACATGATCTGTTCATGTAGCAGAGCCGCCCTTCTTCTGCTAAAGTAAAAGTGCAAAACCTAAACTCTAAATACTAAATAACTGATTACAGTCTCATATTCACACAGTCTTTCCATCCTTCATGACAATGTATTTCCTGACTAAACCAGACTAAGTTCTTTAGTTTTTGTTTAAACGCTTTATATTTAGTGAAGTATCCTATAACTAGGTTGCACTCTTTGGTAACAGGCCATGTACTAAGACAGAGACTGTAAGGAACTGTGTCTTTTTTAATACCTTGGGTACCTTTTACTTTCAGGAACATTTCAATTTAAAACAATAACATTTTTTGCTGCTGGATGTGAAGTTCTTGTTTCCCGCTAATACCCGTTGTTCAAGTCAACAAATCTAAAAAAGTATGGCTATAAAAACAGCAATAAATGGATATCTAGAAAAATAAATTTCTTTGTATCCTACATCCGGGACCCATGGATCTGGAACAGCTGCAAGAGAGTTGGAAAAGAGCTTATAGACACAGAAATACACTACCGTTCAAGTGTTTGTGGTCAGTAAGATTTTTTTAAATATAAATTTATAAATTAATTGCATTAAATTGACCAAAAGGGACAAATACATTTATAATGTCACAAAAGATTTCAAATAAATGCTGTTCTTCTGAATCTTATTGGTATTCAAAGTATCCTGAAAAAAGTATCACAGTATCCACAAAAATATTTAGCAGCACAGCACCAAATCAGCATATTATTATGATTTCTGAAGGATCATGTGACACTGAAGACTGCAGTAATGGCTGCTGAAAATTCAGCTTCGCGACACAGGAATAAATTACATTTTAAAAATGTAGTAAAGGGGTCATAAAATGCGGTTTCAGATTTTTATAGCATGTTTCTCAAGGTTCATAAAGTTTGCAACGTTTTTTTGTACCAAAAAGGTCTAATATTTGTAAAAATCCTCATTTTCACTCTCCGTTAAAAACTGCAGAAACAGAAGTAAAAGCCCACTGCTGTGATTGGCTAACTTCATTGCACCATATCCATTTATTTACTGATTGTATTAGCAACACTTACAGCGTTAAATGTTGGTTTGACGAATAAGACTAAAAATAAATGCATTTACCTGCATTGCCTCAGAATTGCCGTATTGTTTAATAAAAGATCATTTGAAAAACCAGCAGCATTTAAAAAAAAAAAAAAAGTCTGTTGTAAAATGTGAAAAACAAACGAGAACTTTATTTTTAAGTTAGGCACATCATTAAAAATAAACTTCTGCCATGCATAGGAAGGCTATGCAAAGTTTTTGGAGGTGCAGTTTCTTTACATCCTACAGAGCCCCGGCCTAAAGGGACCTTTGCAAAAAAATAAAAAACATTCTGTGTATTTTTTATTTTTGCAAAGGTCCCTTTAGGGTCTCTGTAATATCCACTGACAGAACAACGTCTGAGTTTGACGGTCTTACTCGACATCTTTATCAAATGGCAATATCGCTCTTGTGATTGATGGACCGACATTTGTTGTTCAGAATCCACCTCCTTGATTGCGACACCTGATGTCACGATTCTCTCGATTTCAAATCCGGGCATTTCAGAAGGGTATAAAAGAATAATTCATATTTTAAACTTGGGAGTTTTTAGTTCTGAAACTTGCAGTATGTTTTTATGGTAGAGTAATCTCTTACATTTGTAAACATCAAGAACATTTTGATTCTCCATTTCATGACCCCTTTAAAACAGAAAACAGCTATTTTAAATTGTAATAATATTTTACAATATTACAGTTTTACTGTATTTTTGATCAAATAAATGCAGCCTTGGGTAAGCATAGGGGAAGTCAAAAACATAAAAAAATATTACAGACCCCAAACTTTTTAACGGTAGAGTATAGCTACAGAAATATATAATTACTAATAATTCCTGATATGGATAGTGTAGATTGTGAAATATGCCTCCTTGTATATTCCATGTAATACAAAGATAATTTTTGCTGAAGATGTGGATATGGGTGGAGATGGCAGTGACACAATGGCAATTTATGGAACAGATGCTGTGCTAAATATTGAGGAGTCATTCGGTCACCATTTCTGGTCTGATGACCTGTGCTAAAAATCCCATTTTAAAGCTACATTTATTCAAGTGGCACAATAGATTGTCTGCACACTTATGAATTGTGTTTTATGGATAAGTTACTTACGAGGGAAAATCATGCTTGGGAGTTTCTAGTAATATTTCTGGCTATTCCATTTCAGTGCACTGTTCTCATAAAAGGCAAGTAAAACTACAACCTTACACGAGAGGACTATTTTTACAGTCAAAAAATTTGATATAGATTTACTGTTGTTTATATGAGATCGTTTAATTTGGTGCACTGAAATGCAATTTACAGAAACCTTCTGACTGCTAGATTAAAGACATCTTCCACTAATACAACCAACATGACGGCATTTCCTCACCAATTCCTTTGACACATGTTTCTGCTAATCTCTAATCCACTCATTGGGGGTGGCATTTCTCTCTCCCTCTTGCTCCTCCTCTTCCTCCCTCGCTCCATCCTCCTCCTGTGTGTCCGAGGTCTAGTTGCGTTATGAGTGGACAACAGGGTGAACAGAAACCGGAGGGATTGCAGCACGACAGATGATGGCATAGCAAAAAAAAAAAAATGAAAAAGATTTATGAATATGTGAAGAGTAGGTGTGCAAATGGATCTCAAGGCTATTGATGTGGAATGAGATGAAAAGATGCAGATTTTGTAGGTTGTAAGCATGTTTTGGAGGAATGAGTCACTGTGCTTTACAGCGTTTGTGAGCTGGCACGGAGAGCATAAAATGAGTTTATGTGTCTGTAGGTCTTCCAACCTTAGTCTTGTGGCTCTGCTCTGTCCCCAAACCTCCACCTGAGGTATGCAGCTCTTTTGACACCACACAGAGAAATTCAGCCTGGTCCTCTGTTCCATAGCTGTAAGATGAGCCAATGTTCACCATCTTGAAAAGCAAGTAACAGCCAAGAAAGAGAGAGAGAGAGAGAGAGAGAGAGAGAGAGAGAGAGGTCTTTCATCATGAGAGGTACTTGAGATTGGAGGAGTCCTGGCTCAACACAAAACTCCATCAATTACCTCCCTCACCACACAGAAAGAAACACAGAGCATGGAATTCACAATCAGTGCAGGTGCGACTAAAACATGCAGTTTTGTACCTAAATTCGAATATAAGCACAAAACTAATCACGCAAACCATGGCCCCCTTCTGACCGTCCTTCATGAAATATTGAATTAAGCTCCTCCTCTACAATCTTTCCATCTGTATGTACTACAACACATCCCTAGAAAATTAAGCAAATACACACACACACACAGACGAGAGAGAGAGAGAGAGAGAGAGAGAGAGAGAGAGAGAGAGAGAGAGGTCTTTCATCATGAGAGGTACTTGAGATTGGAGGAAAGGAAAAGGAAGGAAAACATCAAGATGGATGCAATGCCTGGTCAGCTGTGCCAAAACCATCTTCATTGCTTCCTTAGAGATTAGAAGTTGGGCAACTAGTCGTTTACCAACAGACTATTTGTGAGCTTTACCTAGTTTTTCTTTTCAGTTTGATTTAGATGCAATGTAAATCCAATGTAAATGGCTGTGCTTTAAAGCAAAATAATTAAAGAGACAACTTCTCAGAGAGGAGTTTAACATATTGATAGTGCTGATAGTGCTTAAGCCTGGTGTGAATAATGTTTGCATGATTTTTCACAATGGATGCATAATTTTCGTGTAAATTAGTGCTGTCAAAATTAGCGCGTTAACGCATGTGATACATTTTTTCAGTTTAACGGCTTTAAAAATATTTAATGCAATTAACACAGAGGCGGAGCTAGGGTTGGCCACCCCACTCACAACTGCTGCTTCTGTCTCTTTCTATTTAGACGCAGAACGTCTTTACGGCCACATCAAATGGGAGTCTTTTCAGACACGCACTCCAACTTCACCTCAGCGCCAGGTGCTAGTCAAACACACACGGAAAAGGTGCAGGTGACGAGGGAGCTTCAGTAGAACAACAGTGAACTGTTAGATGAGATGTTGTCAGGCCATATGTCAGTAAAAACCAATTTTCCTGTCCTGTCAGCTGTTATACTGTGCTCGTAGCACATGCTCCGTATTATATTAAAGTTCTATATCGCTATAAAGCACAGATGAAACTATGAGCATGCAATGTCATAGTTATGATGTCTGTTAAGTCATAAAGTTACCCAAAAAAAGGCGATTAAAGCTGCCTTAAAACTGTGCATGCATGTAAGTATTTGTTATATACGAGTCACATTTAAGAACATGCCTCTGAGATGCACTGGAGCAGCCCAGCACTGTCTCCCTCATCTAACACACCCGATTCAACCCGTCAGCTCATTAGTAGAGACTTTAAACCTCAAGCAGGCCAGAAAAGATAAAGAGTTGTGAAAATACGATGCTTGTCAGATCCGCGTCATGTTCAGCAGCGGCAGCTCTTAAAGCAGCCAAATAACCATATAACCAGCTGCTGTGATGTCTGTCAATCAAAGAACAAAAGAAAAAAAGAGCTTTAAGGATTCATCTAGATTTAATTCAGAATTTAGTGTTTGATTACTTCATTCAATTTCTGTATATTTCCTACTTGCTGAAGGGCACAGGTAGCTAAATATGACATTTATTATCAGGGGCGTGGGAAGACGTTTTAGGTTGGAGGTGCTGTACGCGCGGGGGGGCGACAGAGGCTATTTACACTTTGTGAAAATAGCAATATTTTTTTGTGATATCATATGCTATTTACATATGTGCAAATAGCTATAGATTCTATTATACTATGTTAAAATAGCAGGATATTCTGCTAATTACTTGTTGCAAGTGGCAATTATCTGCACCTCAGCATTGTAATACATTATAAAACAGATTTCTGTATATTTCCTACTTGCTGAAGGGCACAGGTAGCTAAATATGACATTTATTATCAGGGGCGTGGGAAGACGTTTTAGGTTGGAGGTGCTGTACGCGCGGGGGGGCGACAGAGGCTATTTACACTTTGTGAAAATAGCAATATTTTTTTGTGATATCATATGCTATTTACATATGTGCAAATAGCTATAGATTCTATTATACTATGTTAAAATAGCAGGATATTCTGCTAATTACTTGTTGCAAGTGGCAATTATCTGCACCTCAGCATTGTAATACATTATAAAACAGTATGCAATAATAACTTATTGAGTGTAAATTTGAATTATAATTCAAATTATTAAATGGATGCCACCTTATTGGGACAAAAGCCCTCCCTACACCTACCCTAACCCTACCCGATACTTTATTTTCAACTTTTTGATTATTTCCTTCATTTTTATTAAAAATGAATACTTTTCTGATGTGATTTGAAATTTGAAAAGGGAGAAAAAAAGTTCGCCAAAAGGCAGATTCGAACCCGGGTCTATCACGTCAAAAGGAGTAGCCTATGGCACATGCTTAACCATCTACACCACTGAATCGGACTATTGATGAGACTTTTGTAATGTTGACTATCCCAATCACACGTTCGTGGGTGCAGTTAGTGTAAATAGCCTCTGCCAAGGCAAGTAGACGCTCCGTTTTTTTAAATTCCCAACAGTTAAACAGTTGCACACAGAAAAAAACAGGGGGTGCTGCAGCACCCTCAGCACCCCCACTTCCCGCGCCTATGTTTATTATAATGGGTTTATGTGAAGATTGTTTTACGTTCACTAAAAGCTGTTATTTTATAGAGTCTAATGTTAAAATTGATAGCTCTCAATTATAGCTACTGTAATGTTAAATGGCTATAGTCAATGGTTAAATATTAGGGGGGAAAAAAACTATTTCCTAGAGACATCAGTAATATTGGTAACAGTGATACTCATCCTTAGACATTAAAAAATGCCATTAAACAATTATAAAAAAAATATACTGTATGTTGTTTTTTACATTAATTAGCAATATATTTTTTTTTATATTTGCAATATAAAATTATATTTAAAAACTTTAATGTTACGTGGGAATAATCATGATTAATTTCAGGAAAAATGTGTGAGTTTTTTTTTAATTAATTAAATTAATAATTACTTAATTTTTTTTTAATCGAATGACAGCACTAGTGTAAACTAATAATTTTTTGTAATAAAAGGTTTATTTAGCATTGATATATTTAAATGTTGAACCTTTTAAATGTTGGTCTATGTACACATGCAGGTGGATGTTTTTGGATGTTGCATCATGTCTCACGCTGTTTTTCAGTGTCTCACACCATGAGCACTGCACTGCAAGGGGCTAGTTTAAATAGATAGTTTGCTCAAAAATGAACATTGTCATCATTTACTCCCCCTTATGTTGTTCCAAACCCATATGACTTTCTTTCTTCTGTGCAGCACAAAAGAAGATATTTTGAGAAACATCTGTTTGTTTTTGTTTTTTTTGTCCATACAAATGGAATTTTTTGATTACCAATGTTCCTGAAAAATTATTTTGTGTTTCACAGAAGAAAGAAATGCATACAGGTTTGGAACAACATGACACTGAGTAAAATGACAGAATTTGCATTTTTAGGTGAACTGTCCCTTTAAGAAACACGTCTGATTGGTATATGGTGGACCATAAATCAGCCGTATTACTTCAAAATATGTAGTTTTGCTCATGTCTAAAGTGCACAATATCATTGAGGATACGCAAAACTACATACCAACAAAGCTGGAATAATATCACATAATTTGTCATTTTACAAAAAAAACAAACAAACGCATAATATGTGACCCTGGACCACAAAACCAGTAAGGGTCAATTTCTTGAAATTGAGATGTATACATCATCTGAAAGCTGAATAAATAAGCTTTCCATTGATGTATGGTTTTTTAGGATAGGACAATATTTGGCCGAGATACAACTATTTGAAAATCTGGAATCTGAAAGTTGTCCAAATTAAGTTCTTAGCAATGCATATTACTAATCAAAAATTAAGTTTTGATATATTTATGGTAGGAATTTTATAAAATATCTTCATGGAACATGATCTTTACTTAATATCCTAATGAATTTTGGCATGAAAGAAAAATCGATAATTTTGACCCATACAATGTTTTTTTGGCTATTGCTACAAATATACCCCAGCGACTTAAGACTGGTTTTGTGGTCCAGGGTCACATATGATTAAAAGCGTTTGGTGAAACTGACCATGTAAAATCCAGTTGAATACAAATGGCAAAAAGTTCAATTTCACACGGTAGCTACGTTACTGGACTCTGAATCTGAGGGGAGAATTGGACACTGGGAGCATTAGGATCAGGGGAAGGGAAATCGACTCAGTGTCAGTCCAACCCACAGTCCAGAGCAGTCCGGGGCGGGGTTTTCGGCAGGTGCGCACGCTGACCTGCTCAAACTTCCAGCCGTCAGACATGGTGGACACCATCTGGGTCAGCTCCTCTTCCTGACACTGCAACACCCGGTAAACATGCTTTGGTGGTACCTGCTGTATGAGAGACCGAGAGAGAGGGTGAAGACTGGTGAAGTGTAAAAAAGGAATGTGGTGGGAAGTAGAGGATGATGCCAAAAGGCAAGTATGAAAAGAAAAGCAAGAGTGGGTGGGAAACCGACGGCTGTTGCATAAGCACGCAAATATAGTCATTAATGTACAGTAGAAACTGAGATGGACAGAAATACAGTGCTGAGAAAGTGAAGAAACTGAAAAAAATGGATACTTATGAAAAAAAATGAATGCTATTTTTTTGGGGAAAGGTACGTGGAGGCATGATAAAGGCCCTGCTCATTACCTGTGTGGCCTTGGAGTCTCGCTCAAGAATCCGCTCTTTGATTAATTTAATCAGCGGTGTGATGTTGTAGAATTCTGCCTCCTCCAAGACACCTGAAGGCACAGACACACTTTGCTTTTAAAAACTGAAATTGGATTTTGTTTCAGTTATGCGTTGTTTTGACAAGATATGCTCCAATATTGAAATTCCAAATGCATTAAACATAAAACACTAACTAAAATGAATTGTTGTAAATGCTAAAAGTGAATTTAGGCATCACTACATTATAATGTACAGTATGAAAAATGGATATTCATTTTAAGATTTGCTCAATATTATATTCAACAGTGTTTTTCAATTATTAGTCTTTTTAAAGATCAAATTAGATGAAGGCAAAGGTAATCTAAATAAAAAAAACAGGGGAAATGAGAATGTACAATTAAATACCCAAAATCAGCTAATAGTGCTGTTAACTAAAACTATAAAAAAAAAAAAAAATCATAATTTAAAATAAAACCATAATAAAATTAAATATAAATAATAGGTAAAAACCTTAAACTAAACGAAAATGTGAAATTTTGTCATGACAACTAACTGAAAGTACAAAAATTTATAAAACTAAAATAAAAATTAATAAAAACTAAATATAAATATAAAAAACACTTACGAAAAGAAACTAAAATAAATGAAAACTTAAATATAAAATATCAAAATATTAATAATATAATAGTATATTAATACTAATAAAATAAGTCAAATAGTACTGATAAATTAAAAAAATAAATAAAATAAAATCATATGGTACCGATGCATTCCTAATTATGATGTGTTAATATTAAATATATATTATACAGTATAATATTAAAATATGACCACCCATTTTTAAAAAGCATAGACTAACAACTGTTAAGAAAGTGAATTAACAGACCTTCTTCTGCCAACTCCTTGTTATAAACCAGCTTCCCATGTCGCAGATAGTTGAGTATGGGACCAAAATAGGTGGGGTCTCGGTCAATCACATAAGCACCAGTTTCATCCTACACAAAGAGATCATAGCTCCCTCAATAATGAGATATTTCATTATTTGCTGTATAAATATTATTTCATCAAATATGTAGGCCTAATATAAAATTTATTTAAAAATAAATACACATTGTTTAATCATAATGCATTTAACATTTTACTAATATTAATAATGTGGTGACTGTCAGGAAATTCCCTATGCAAATGTACCACTGACTCAGTGCTGAAGCTGTTTAACTGATGTACAGGATGCACTGAGCAGTACATAACCCCAGGGGATAAAAATGTGACTTGGCACAAGAGAGAAAAGAACATTAAAGGAAAGGGCATGTGGAAAGTGGCAGTGAGCGCAGGTCACAGTCATTGTCCCAGAATGGCTGAGGGTCTCCTCTCTGCAATGAATTAACCTTAAGAGCTCGGCACAGCTCTAGCAAGAGCAGGACATCATGTAGTTTACAAAATGCCCTACAGAGAACATTACACAACTGAGCCCAGGGCATGAGCACTCAAAACCCACAAAGAGCAATAAGAAAAAAAGGGAGTGCACAGAAGCGCACTAGAGTGAAAAAGGTAAAAAGAAAGAGGAAGATGTTGGCGTAACAGAAGGCTCAAGACTGAATAGAGGCTCTGCAATGTTCTAAAAACACTTTAATAGAGAAAGAAGAAAGCATAAATGAGATAACTCATTGCAGATTCACAACATGAACATGAACAACATACCTACCTACACAAAGTTATTTATCATGTATAGAAAATGAACACCCACCGAGCACAAAAACAGAGGTAATGGCTTTGGCAAGTAAGAAATGGCTGCAGCTTTTGATCAAAAATACATTGAAAACATTCATATTTGTAATATTATTACCACTTAAAATATATATATTTTTTATTTTATATTTTTCTGTTATGGTATATTACTCCAGTTTTCAGTGTCACGTGATCCTTCAGAAATCATTCTAATATGCTTATTTTGTTCAAGAAATATTTCTTGTTATTATCAATTCTGAAAACTGCTTTTTTGTAGAAACTGTGATCATTTTTTCAGGATTCTTCGATGAATAGAAAGTTAAAAAGAACAGCATTATTTAAAACAGAAACATTTTGTAAAATTATAAATGTCATTTTTGATCAATTTAACATGACCTTGCTAAATAAAAGTATTATTATTTTTAATTTGAGCAGTAGTATATAGTTTAAAATAAATAATGCTAAATACAGTTGCATGGCCCATATGAAATATTTATGCTTGGTAAATTTTCTTATTTAACCATCCATTCATTTTGGACCCTGCATGTGACTCGCTCCAGATTCACAACATGGACACGAACAACATACATAGACAACAAACTAATTATGACACAGTTGAAAAAGCATCAACAAATATTTTCATTAGCTGCACAAAATCTCAGACAATAATAGCACAGAACATGATTTGCACTCACACAGAAAAATCCCATTTTCGAAACAGCAAGTGCAGCAGACAGCCTCACACAAGACATGACTAGACTTGACAGCAGGCATGACAACACCTGCACATGACTCCTGCAGTGAGCTCAGCACTTCACAAGAACAAGAGGATTTTACACATAATTCTACTGTATATGTAGTAAACGCACAAAATTCAACATCAGACGTGTCCGTTATCTGTCTGTGCTCATCTTGCATTAACATTAAACTCTGCAGTTGCACAATGAAGTATAAGAACCAGGGCCCGGTTGCATGAAAGCCCTTATGCTAAGAAATCCCTTAGTTATAAAGTTAAGGGAGCCCTTAGTGAAACTTGGGTTGCAAGAAAAAACCTAAGGGTCAACTTAAGGAACCTTAAGGCTGCCATTAAGTATTCCTCTTAATTATTTAAGTGTTCCCTTAAGTGTTGCTACAAAGTCCTTAACCATTTCACCTTAATAAATTTAAGGGACCAAAAGATCTCCCTTAAGTCATCTTAAACTCAGTATCTGCAGGATTTTTAAACTCAAATGTAAGACTTAAGACATTTTTTAAGACCTGCACAAATAAAATAGCGCAGTAGGGCAATGACTATGGTAACATATTAAACCGTAAAATGACTGTAAAAACCATGACTTACAGGTTTTCACAAAACAAAGTTTTATATCCATTTTTAAGTAAATGGACGAGTTGTATCAATTATGATATCAATTTAAACAATTATTATTAATCAATTATTACATTAATTAAATAACAATATAAATATAATTTGTCTTAATTGTTTAGATTTTTATAATGTATTATCTTGTCGATCCACCTGTTCACATTTACAACTCTGCGTGTTTGCAGCATCAAAACATGGGTTAATTTTCACATTTGGTAAATTTTCCATCATTGGTCAGCAGGAGGCGCTTTCACTGAAGAAACAAAGCGGTTTCCTCGGTAACGACTGTACACAAAGTAGCACAGAAACAGCAGCGCTCATGTTTATTTAGTGTCTGTCTGTGTTTTAGTTAGTTAGGTTTGTATTTCATTATGTTCTGTTTATTGTCATGGATATGTATACATATCTGTTTATTGTGAGATGTAGTAACTATAGTAACCGCGGCGCCCATTGCCGTATGTTGCCAGAAACTTCCGTGAAATGCTTAGTATAAACACTTAGGTAAGGGTGACAGTTAAGACGTTTGTTGCAAAGCTCCTAAAGAAATCCCTTATCTCAGGGATTTTTTCTCCCTCAGGGATACCCCCAAGTCAAATTACTTAAGGACTTTCATGCAACTGGGCCCAGGTCCAGATGGGGAACTAGCTGCATCCCATGGGAAATACCTGCTAGGCAAATAAAGAGCTTATTAAATTTCAAAACAGAACTGCATAATAACCTGTGCCACGCAAAGCCTCACAGCATGCTACAAGAAAGCCGAAAAAATTATTTAAACTTCATCAATACTGGCTTATGCACATACTCATTCAAAATGTTGAACTAGCTAATAATATTCATTAGTCAAAACCACCTCATGACAAAAAAGTAAGACACGTCTTAAAGGGGTCATATGATGCGATTTAAATTTTTCCTTTCTCTTTAGCACACCTCGCTTTTCAGACCGATGAGCTTTGTAAAAATCTTTGAGTGTTTCAGAAAGGAGGGGGGAATAGAGGAGAAACAATAATAAAGTGACATGACATGTGGCCAAGTATGGTGACCCATACTCGGAATTAGTGCTCTGCATTTAGAGCTGCACGATTAATCGTTAAAAGATCGCACAATGCACTGGATAGCTGGCCAATCAGAGCACACCTCGCTTTTCAGACCGATGAGCTTTGTAAAAATCTTTGAGTGTTTCAGAAAGGAGGGGGGAATAGAGGAGAAACAATAATAAAGTGACATGACATGTGGCCAAGTATGGTGACCCATACTCGGAATTAGTGCTCTGCATTTAGAGCTGCGCTGTTTGTGAAATTACGTCTCACACAAGGTTTTCAAATTACTTTATAAGTTATTTAATTAAGACATATGAAGGTGAGTACCTCACCTTCAGCATTATAATTATTTCACCCGCGCTGGACAGAGACCGAGACGTGCAGCTGCATGTCGTGCCAAACCTCTGACGGCAGGCTTGAGATCGTTTTTTTGAGATCGGCCTTTTTAGAGACTACCGATCAATCATCCCAAAGCGATTATCGGCCGATAGTGATCGGTAGCCGATCAATCGGAGCACCCCTACTCAACACATCGATTATACAATAATTTAACTATATAAACTTAAACTCTTTGAAAAGGAAAAATGCATGTAAACTACCAATGAAGAACAGACTAGGCCAGGAATAGAACAGAGAAGCCTCCATAGATATTTTTGTGCAGAGGGCTGGAAGTCTTCGAGGTGCCATGACTCTAATCTCATTAGAAGAGTGACATGAGCAGTGAGAGAGCACACAACACCGCAGTGGCTAGTAATAACTGAGCTGTGATGGGAGATCGTCTGTGCCTCATCACTTACTGTGGAGATGGAGGTGCTTTGAGTGTGGAATAAGAGGGAACATAAGAGGAGAGCTTGGGAGTGGGTGGATACTAGGGGTGGAAAGGTTCAACTTACTCACGGTTCGGTTTGTACCGCGGTTTTTAGGGTCACGGTTTCGGTACGGTACAGTACGTGTTATGTTTAGGCAAAAACTATACTGTCAAATAAAAATAAAGAAAATAAGAATAATCTATCTAACTACAAGCAACAGCACAAATAAATACAGTAGAGTAAAGATACAAATAAAATAAACGGTGATTATCAGTTTTTTTTTAGGTAGGTCTAACATTCGTTTTTAGGTACAGAAATTGAATAAAGTAATGAAATGTAAAACAGCATTGCATATTTGACTGTATAAATTAAAGATGAATCTTTATTAAAGTTACAAAAGCTATTAAATCAAGAGCAGTGTGTGATTTCTTTGTTGCTGTTTGATTAATATTAAGAAAGTACTGTCACTTTAAGATGCTGTAAGTACGTTCAGCCAGCTATGTCTGCTATAGGATACTTACCAAGACAGGCATTTTGACAATTTTTGTCCATTCAAACACAATACTTCAGAGAGCTTAATATTTGCTTTTTGATATTAATATTAATATTTGCTGGTTTGAGCGCTTCGGATGAGCGCACGCACAAATCTTTTCACTGCGCGCACGAGCTCGTGTCTTCTGGCTCTTAAATGTTTAAACTGGCAAGGCTTAAATGAGTTTACTTTAAACACAGATATCAACGTGTGCTGTTCAGGTCTCACCTGTGCATGCATCAGCACCCGGGTGATGACGGAATAAATGACTGCTCATATTCCAGCATACGGCACTCGCATTGAACAAGAGTGAATGGTTTGTCCACGTTTTTTTCATCGCTGTTTTTGTAATGTATTGGGAAGCCAGAATGCACATCCATCAACAGAAACATACAATAGCTGAACCATGTTTGTTTTACGTGTTATTTATAGCAAACCATATTACAGATGCGTTGTCAGATTTAAGTCGAACCGCGGTCCTAGTGCGTTCCACCCCTAGTGGATACTGTGAAGGCAGAGTACCGGTAATCTGTTAAGTCAAATACTTTTTCTATGCCTTAATGCTGTAAGAGTAAATGGGAGCTAAAAATAAAATTAGCATATACTGTATATGCGTAAAGATCACAACATTTCAACCCAAAATTGAAAAGAAAAAGAAAAAAATGTAACTTTAAGAAGATGAAGCTTAAAATAATTTGCATTATTTGCATTTTTACATTATTTTCATGATAAAGAAATTACTTATTACTGTAATATGGAGGCAAAAAACTAAAATATATAATTGTTACTGTATTTACCATTGATGATGGCACAAGGAAGAACATATGGTGCCATGTCACAAAGATATCCATTTGTATATGCAAAAAAATACAATTCAATACAAAATCATCCATAGATTCCCCATCCGCTGGCCTTTTTTATTTTTTCATTGTTATATGTTTAAAATGTACAACAGAAATAAGTACCTTATTGCAGGTTGTAGATATTGGAAATATTGAAAATGATATTTGGTATCTAACTAGAATTACATCCAGTTTTATTAGATTCGGGCCTTCCAAGCAGACACAAAGACATCTGCCAACATGAAATTATGTAAAATATTAACCTTTGCTGCCAGAAGAAAAAAAAAAAATGATTGCAGTGGGTCAGTGATAAGGCCCACTTCACATAAGAGTTGGCATAAGGTGATATTTGCTTTGGTCCCACTAGAACTCCTGGCATGTGCTCTACATTCTGACAGATCAGTTCTATAAGATATGGATGCTTTATTTGGATTATTTTAGGCCTCATTTAACAAGAAGTATCCTAACCTTAAAGGGATACTCCACCCAAAAATTATTTACTCACCCTCATGTCATTCCAAAACTGTCTGACTTACTTAAGATATTTGGAGAAATGTTTGTGTCCATTCAAGGCTCCAATGTTGGTTGGTTCCCAACATTCTTCAAAATATCTTCTTTTGTGTTCCACATAAGAAAGGAATACACACAGGTTTGGAATGACATGAGGATGAGTAAATGATGACAGAATTTTAATTGACCGTTCCTGATTTACATGCTTAATTTGCTGTGTGTCTCACCAATGTACACATGTACACTATGCTCACAAATAATGTTAAAATGAAAATAAATAAAATGAAAATAATATATGATTACATAAATTACTGCCTTTAATATATCCTGATAAAAAATACTGTATTAATATTATTTATATTGAATTAATAACTTAAAGATTAGTTTCATTATTATTATCATCATTATTATTAACTCGTTAAATATTAAACAAGTCAATAATAATAATAATAATGATAATAATATAATAATAATAATAATAATAATAATAATAATAATATGCTTTATTATCTGCATGCAAAATACAAATTCATGAGATTCAACCTTATAAATTGAGGGTGTATGTTACTGATGATGATCTGGTGATCAGCCCATCAAGAGAACTGGACAAAATCAGCTTCAGGTAGATCACATTATCTGCTAAAGGCATCATGGAGTACAATATGGATATTTCTGGTTAATAACTGCGATGCTGCTCAAATGCACAAACACACTGGGGGTCCGCATCATTAAGCAGCGCAGCACGTGCGCATCCATCTGACTGAAGACGCCCGCTGCATCATTAACACACAGTCATATACTAACATCACTTACCGTGTCAGAATGTAAGTCCTGCTGCTGACACAGTCGATACAGAAATGAAGTTTGTTCCTTTAGCAGCGTCTGTCGTGTCGTTAGAAACACCGTCCCCCCGACGTTGAGACGGACCCATTTGCCGTTATTGCCTCCAGTTGTATTGACAGTTGAACCGTTTTCTATGATATTTTCAGCCCCACCGGGTTCAACAGTAGTGGATGTGGCTGTTGTGGCTCCTTCACTTCCCTCGTTGTCTTTGTTGTTATTATTGTTGTTGTTATTATTGTTCAGATTGTTGTATGTTGCTGAAAGGGATCTCGTTTCCGGTAAAGCCTGAGGCGCCGCCGTTTTTCCTTTGTCCTCCGTTGCCATTAGGGTACTACACTGAGGCTGGTGTGCGGAGTGTATGCGGACTGTCGGTGCGGCTCGGATGCTGTTCTGGTGCCGTTCTGTCTCCCGCGGCGAAGCGGCGTGCTGCTGGTTTTGTTCGTTTCATGGAAGTAGAATACGCGCGGCAGTTGATTGGCTCGTTTCCTGCGATGTGTTCGCCCCGCCCACTTGCACGTTGATGCACTTTTGACTGCTGGGTGTGTTTATGTATGAACAGCAATGGATATTTAAAATTCTGCACTATGTCTAGGACAATCGACTTACTCTTTGGTACATTCTCAAATTATTCTGATAAAAGGATTGTCAGGTTTTACACATACTTAAGTAAGCTAGTAGATGCAGATCTAGTGCTGCTGGTAAAGCAAAAGTGGAACAAGTCTAATACCGTTTGTTGTGCTGATAATATTAAAGGTTGGGGGAATCAAAGATAAAAGCTTTAAAAAGTGGCCACTGAAACCCAACACGATCGACCACTATTCTGCATATTAAGGTGGGTTAGAAGGGTATTAATACTTTTAAGCCTTTTTACTAATGGTTTCATACTTTTGACCCCATATATCATTTCTAACACAAAATAAAATTGAACATCCATTTATGATGTAGATTGTTGGTGTAAATTCATCATATTCAGCCTGTAGTTACAAATTATTCAGCTTGCAAAGACTAGACTATTCTCAGAGAATAGATTTATATAAATAATACAAAATGTACAATACTTTAATATAATTGATAATTTTAAAGGAATAGTTCACCCAAAAATGAAAATTTGCTAAAAATGTATTCACCCTCAGGGCATCTAAGATATAGATGAGTTTGTTTCTTCATCAGAACAGATTTTGACAAATTTAGCATTACATCACTTGCTAACCAGTGAATCCTCTGCAGTGAATGGGTGCCGTCAGAACAAGAGTCCAAACAGCTAATAAACACTTAACAATCCATCTCCAGTCCATCTCCAATTAACATCTTGTGAAGTGAAAAGATGTGTTTGTAATAAACAAATCTATCATTAGGACATTTTTAACTTATCAAGTCCTCTGTCCGTGCTATTGCTTTTCTCCAGTGAAAAAGTTTGATGACACTGCAGACGTTGTTCAGCTCAGTTTATCTTAATCTTAAATGACTGCATTGATACATTTGTTACTCATAATTTGTTAATATTAATGACCATGAGCTTTGTCATTAACACAGACATATCAGTTTGACTGTCAAGTTAGTTAGCAAATATTGTTACTGTAGTCTTTTATTGCATAAACATATGCCCAGCACTGATTGGAAGTATTATGCATTCAGTTGCAAAGCTTTATGGGACAGAAATGTACCCAATGACTTTGTGAAGCTGCCTGTAAATATCTGATGCAAAGTCGGCTAGATGCTTTCCAAGTCTTGCACCTGTAATCCTCTAGACTGCTGTTCATACACTGTACCAGACTACTATCAGTCTTGGCTTGATCTCTGGAACCAAAGAGCAGGGGCTGCATGGTGATGAACATAAAGTTGAAGGTCTGAGGGAGCCCATGATGAGCTGTCTGATTAAAACGGCTCCAAGAGAAAAGTGGAAGACCATTCTGAGTAGTGGGTCCGTTCACAGCTTCAG
Organism: Sinocyclocheilus anshuiensis; assembly: GCF_001515605.1. Taxonomy (NCBI): domain Eukaryota; kingdom Metazoa; phylum Chordata; class Actinopteri; order Cypriniformes; family Cyprinidae; genus Sinocyclocheilus; species Sinocyclocheilus anshuiensis. The sequence continues at coordinate 452,531 of NW_015542365.1, read as the reverse complement.
CCAAAAACATCTGGGTCATGTGATTAATCTGTAACCTAAAGGCATGCAGGCTGCATTAGAATCTCACTGTAACTTTACTGGCTTTTATGTAATAATAGCACATTGACCAAAACGACCTATTTCTATACCTTAGTATCATAACAGCCTCCTGGATGAGGTCGTCGGAGCCTCAGGTCATTTCGGCAGCAGATAGATTCACAAGGGTGCTTCTTTGAATATGGGTCTTTTCTGTAATCTAATATGACAGAGTGCTACTATTTAAGAGGGCAGATTAGTTTGAAGAAACAGTTTTGAATAATTTCTGAAGAAAGCACCTAAACTCACCATTGTACCTCATAATGTATTTCAAGGTGTCCAGATTAATGACTTTTCCCCTGGTCCCTGCGGAAAATTTTTGCAAGTGGACAGAGGTCATATGAGAAGTCTTCCCCATACTTTTCCCACATCACACCATAACCACTCATTCGGTAAATATCTGAGTAGAAAGGTATGTTGTAGGATGCCCAGTAACCTATTGAGAAGATTGGTAAAACATATGATCTTGTTAAATTTACCCTTCAGGGTGTGATTTTAGCTTCCTACTTACATCCTCTCAAATGAATTTCCAATGGACTGATCATATACTTTTCTTGTTATGAAAATACTCCTCACCATGACGAAGCACTGGTGACTGATCCGAGTACAACACCAAACCAGGAATCTGCTCCACAACAGTCAGACTCCAATCTTCAATCTGCTTTGCAAGGGAAACTCTTTTCAGATCCACTGGTTATTGTAGGTCCCTGACAAAAGTCATTCCAAAATAATTTGAAAATAAAAAAGCTATATCAGTGGGTATAGAAAAGAATAACCCCCTTTAAAATCACATTTTGTTGCTTTGCAGCCTGAAATGAAGACAGACACAGTTTTTGTTTTATCCAGCTGTATTTATTCAGTGCAACTTATAACATCCAAGTGAAATATATAACACCAACATAAATTATATTATATATATATATATATATATATATATATATATTTCAAATTATATTTAAATAATACAAAAATAA
>NW_015542365.1:446590-449302 GCF_001515605.1 Sinocyclocheilus anshuiensis | reverse complement strand
TATATTTAAATAATACAAAAATAAAAAACAGAATCACTGAGTTAGAAAAAGGTTCACACCCTCCTAAAAATGACTTGTAAACTCAATCAGGTGTAGCGAATCACCTTCTCAATGGCGCACTGAAGCAAACAATCAACTATGAGTGGCAAGGCACTGTCAAAAGATCTCCGGGATGAAGTTGAGGACAGGCACAAGTCAGGAGATGGATACAAAAAATGTTTTTCTAAGTCTTTATAAATGCCTAGAAACACAGTGAAGTCTATTATTAAGTGGAAGGTATTTGGTACAACACAGACCCTCCCTGGACCAGGATGTCGATCCAAACTGGACGAAAGAGCCAGGAGGAAACTGGTCAGAGAGGCTACAGCAAAGATGCCTACAGCAACTCTGAAGCAGTTGCAGGAATTTATGACAAAGAGTGGTCATTGTGTGCATGTGACAACAATATCACAAATTCTCCACAAATGTGGCTTGTATGGGACGGTTGCAAGAAAACTGCCACTCCTCAAGAAAGGCCACATGCAGTCACGACTGAGCTTTGCCAAAACACACTTTGAAGATTCTGAGGCAGATGAGACTAAAATTGAATTATTTGGCCTCAACAGCAAACAATATGTCTGGCGGAAATCCAATAAAGCTCACCATCCAAAAAACCGCATTCCTACAGTAAAGCATGGAGGTGGTAATATCCTGTTATCGGGGTGTTTCTCTGCAGCAGGGACTAGAGCACTTGCCAGGATAGAACGAAAAATGGATGGGGGCAAAATACCATTAAATTCTTGAGGAAAACCTGCTGCCCTCTGCCAGAAAGTTGTCAATGGGAAGAAGGTTTACCTTCCAACATGACAATGACCCAAAGCACACAGAAAACCCAACCACATAGTGGTTGAAGGAGAAAAAGGTGAACTTAAAATTAAAGTGTATAATTTTTTGTGGTACTAGTGCTAATTGCATTACTAGCAAAACTGCAAATCAGTTTTAACTATTCTCCAGTTAACATCTTTGCTATTATTATATTATTGGTATATCATCTTAATGTTACATCCCTACCTGTGAGGAACCTTCATCTAAACTAATGCTGAAAGATCTGGCAACTACACTGAACAACTTTCTACCAATACCTGCAGCACATGACATTCAGCCTGCATGAAGCAACAACCAGTGTAAAAAAAAAAAAAAAAGCAAAAGCGAAATCAAAACTTTTTTTTTTTTGTCTGCAATGTTTTCATACAATACAGTACAGCATGCAACTGCATTAAAAGGTATACACAAATAAGAGGATTACCCTTGTTTACACAGCATTTGACAGACCTGAACACGAAATGTAGGACAGTTTAATTGCTCTGTGTTAGCTCGGGTGAAAGGAAGTGGGCAAATAGACAAGGACAAAGCCAAGCAGACAGCTTGTTCTTCTTCCACATTTCATGTTCAACTTGATTATTAAGTGGTGATTAGATATAAAGAACAGAGGAAGGGAACAGGGCAGCCCAACAGTTTATTACATCCTGTTCATTGCCACAGGAAAGAAGTGATAAGGTCAGCGTGGTCAGTGTGGTAATATCCTGTTATGTGGCTGTTTCTCTGCAGCAGGGACTGGAGCACTTGTCAGTACAGACGGAAAAATGGATGGACCAAACCATCAAATTGTTGAGGAAATTCTGCTGCCCTTTGCCAGAAAGTTGTCAGTGGGAAAAAGGTTTACCTTCCAACATGACTAAGACCCAAAACACACAGAGCACACTGAGCACACAGTGGCTGAAGGAGAAAAAGGTGAATGTCTTGGTGAATGTCCTTGCATGGCTTAGTCAGAGCCCAGACTTAAACCCCATTGAAAATCTGTGGAATGACTTGAAGACTGCAGTCCACAAATTTTCACCATAATATTTAACCGAACTTGAGCAGTTCTGCAAAGAAGAGTGGGCAAATATTGCAAAGTCTAGATGTGCAAAGTTAGTAGAGACATATCCCCACAGACTAAAGGCTGTAATTAAAGCAAAAGGTTCAACAAAATACTGACACAAGGGGGTGATCTTTTTTCCAACTCAGTGATTCTGTTCTGACTCATTTTTTTCTGACATGTTGGTGTTATATCTTTCACTTGGATGCTATAAATTGCTGAGTAAATACATCTGAATAAAACAAAAACTGTGTCCGTCTTCATTTCAGTCTGCAAAGCAAGAAAATGTTATTATTTTAAAGGTATGTATGTATGTGTAGCAAAGTGAGGTATAGACCCAGTATGATTGGCTGGCGTTACCCAAACAGGTGAACCTCAGTGTTTGTACTTTATCATGATTGGTCAGTTGGGTAAGTTTCATGAGCCAATTAGTGCCTGTGTTGTGCATATAAAAGGGGGAAGTGTTTGGTTGCTTGGGATGCATCATCCTTGGTACTGCTCCTTTGTGACATGTGGTGCTTTGATTGAGTGTTAGCAGTTGGGTTATCCTCCTGTCTGTCGTGTGCTGGCTGTTGGCCAGCTTTCAGATATGGACCTGCAAGTAGCTGTAGTGCTGCATGGTGAGCGACCATGTGTATTGCAGCATTGTACCGTTTTCTTGGTAGGTATGGGTAGTTTAAAGTTTGTTTTAAACAAGTGTTTATGCGTAAATTGTTCAATGTCCAGCAGGATTGATTGCACATCCAGGGTTTTCTAATGATCTTAATTGAAGCGTAACGAACCTTAAGTAACTGACTGCACTTCTGCTCTGCTCT
>NW_015542365.1:444747-446258 GCF_001515605.1 Sinocyclocheilus anshuiensis | reverse complement strand
TTATTATTATTATTATTATTATGCTCACCCTGCCTTTGGCAACGAACCTGTGTCCCTTTGTTTAGGGCTGTTATGTCCCCGTGTATTCCGGGTGGCGTAGTCGACTATAGGATTTCTTATTATTGGTAATTTTCAATCTCCTGACCACTTACTGCCACGTGTGTATTTCTTTAATATAGCTATATTACTGCTATTCCAGTATATCTATTTCTGTGAGGTCAGTTCACCCCAAAAATAACATTTCTGTCATCATTTACTCATCCCCATTCAAAATTCCTGGTCACACTTTATTTTAAGGTCCAATTCTCACTATTAGCAAACCATTAACTAAGACTTTTGCCTCAACAAACTCCTAATTTGCTGCTTATTAATAAGGTAGTTAAGTTTAGGTATTGGGTTAGGGATATAGAATATGGTATAGAATATGATGTGCTTTATGAGTACTAATAAACAGCCAATATATTAATAATAGGCATGCTAATAAGCAACTTAATAGAGAGAATTGGTCCCTATACTGAAGTGTTACTGCATTTTTTTTTCTTCTGCTGAACACAAAAGAGGATATTTTGAAAAATGTTAGTGTTGTTTTGGACCCAACTGACTTCGATTGTAAGGACAAAAGCAGTTGATACATTCTTCAAAATATTAAAATAAATTTTCTTGTGTTCAGCAGAGGAAAGAAATGCTTTGGTTTTGAAAGCCTGAGGGTGGGACTGAGAAATTTAATGCTACAGCATACAATCACATTCTAGAGAACTGTATGCTTTCAGCTTTGTTGTAATGATGAAAGGCGACACCACAGAGCACTGCAGATATGGAACACAATTTTTGCATATAATAATCCACATTTGCCTTGTGTATCTCTGTCTCACCTGAATTGTGCTTAGAAAATATTTGGGCCCATTGCTTCCCTGTGCAGGCCAGCACATGTGCTACACGCACTCTTTGCCAGGCAAGCAAAGCCTCTGGGGTCACCAGGGAGAACAGAGAGGAGTTGAACACGTTGTTTGTGGTCTGAGTTACAAACAACCCTGTTCCCAGCAAATAAAAGTTATCCAGAGATGACAAGATCCCAGGAAATGATGCGAGAAACTGTTTTATAGTACTAAATTATTGTTAGTTTGAATTATAAAAGACAAACATCTGCCTATAAATACCGGGGTAGCTGCTAAAGGACAGCCTGCTTGTGCCATTACGTTTATTTTTCAGGCTGAATTCCCAGTGTTTGTAGATTCTCATGCTGGCAGAATAGGTGAACCAGCTGGAGTGACCAAGCAACTAGGGGTGGTACCAGGGACGTAGCCATTTCAGAAGTGAGGGGGACAGAAATGTTATATATATAAATATAAATATAAATAAATAAATATATATATATATAACATTAGAATATAACATTTCTGTAATCTATATAACCTACCAGTCAACAGTTTTTGAACCGTAAGATTTTTAATGTTTTATAAAGAAGTCTCTTCTGCTCACCAAGCCTGCATTTATTTGATTCAAAGTACAGC
>NW_015542365.1:439232-444388 GCF_001515605.1 Sinocyclocheilus anshuiensis | reverse complement strand
AAAACCTCTATGCGAACACACTTGCCCGAAAAAGTGCGGGGGACGAATTTACGTGATATTAAAAGTGTGTGTGTGTGGGGTGTGGGGGGGGACACGTCCCCCACGTAATCTACGCCCCTGGGTGGTATGGTACATAGATGTCACGGTTCGGTACGTACCTCGGTACGGGGTCACGGTTCGATACGATTTCGGTACAACAGGGGGAAAAACAAATCTACCATGCTCGGTTTCTTTTCATTTATTACAGTAGTACAAATTACAATTTTTTCCACCTAGATGTGAAAATACTAAATATTATTACATTATGTTATATATATATATATATAAAATCTGCAGTACATATATACATACAAGCAATCAATTCTTGAAATATATTTGATTTAGTTTACAGATAAACAAGAGAAAAAAAACAGTGCGACACGTAAGTAGCCTATATACGCTGAGTTTCAGTTCATTTTTGTGACAGACTTGGTTTGTTCACAGAAAGGAAACTCAAATGGCAAAAAGCGACATCGTATTTGTTTTCTTTATTTTACAAAAGCACAATGTTTTGTTTTCATTGTGAGTGAACACAAATAAAAGCAGACCTTCATACAGTGATGCATTATTAATGCACACACACACTCACAAAACACATCAGTTCCAGCATTGCTAATTTACGGAGCCCGGGAAATCACCTGTAGGAGAAAACAAAACAATCCGTGGCGACGGTTTTGCAATCCGTCGCCTCAGTTTATAAACCGTACTCATAAAGCAATACAAAACCAATAATGTACCGGTTATGTTGTCATTCCTTTGCTCTCTAATGGAATGCAATGTTATAATAGGCCTATAGTTATTTAATAATAACTTTAACAGTGAAGCATGCATCTAACTCTGGGGAAAAAGCTTAGTATAATAAAATCACCTAAATACGTCTGTGAATGAATGAATGAAATATGTTAAGAATTAATGGTACACAAACACAGCTCCAAAACTGTAAAAGGTTATTTAAAAATAAAGCATTCATTAATTATTTTATGACAAACATTTTACTGTCTTAAGTGCACTCATTTATTTAGCCTATACATTAAAATAAGAATAATAATAATGGCTATTATTATTATTATTATTATTATACTTAGGTTACATATGCATTTAGAAGAAGGTTTTATCCAAAACGACTAAGGTACGGTTTACAAAATCTGAGCGCACGGATTGGAAATTCGTGGGTACGGTTTATTAATCCGTGGGCACGATTTGTTAAACCGAGGGAAAAGTTTAAGAATTCGTGAGTACGGTTAATAAATTGAGGGGACGGATTGCAAAACCGTCGCCACGGATTGTTTTTTTTTTCTCCTACAGGTGACTTCCCGGGCTCCGTACTACCTTGACAGCGCAGCTGGTACTTCATCAAAATAAAATACAGTGAACCAAACATCAGCGCGCCCGTCTCTGTGTCACCGTTGGAACACGACTGAAGTACAAAGCCTATAATTTACATAATAAATAATAGTTTAGCATTCAGATACCTTACGTCGCAAATATGGAAATATTATGGAATATTTGGATCTGTGCCAAATGAGAGGTAGGATAGTAAGGATACACGAGCACAAAGCTCCATTTCGCAAATAGTTGAGTGCACAAGCCTTTAAAGTACACTCCTTTGTCAGTCTGTGAGAGACGCATTCAGAATCAGCACATGGTCACTGTCTAGTGGGCTTTGTTTTCAAGTGCGCAACTCATGGCATTCGCTGTTCTTCTGCTGGCGGCCGGTTATCAAACAGCGTTGCATTGCTGCGAGCGCCCCATTCTGGATCGAGGGTTAATTGCCTGTATTCGTTGTAAGGCCCCATGCACAGAACCGAGATGTCCGTACCGTGACGGTTCGGTACGAATACATGTATCGTTCCAGCCCTACATGCAACAGATTCTCATAGCCAGGTAACATCTGCAGATAGAATGGGCACAGAACTATTAAAGCTGGAAAATACTAGGCACACACTGACAAAAGGTTGGGCAGAATGAAACAAGGCCATATCCATCACAGGCAGCCCCAAATATTCAGATTAGTGCTACTGAAAAAACTCTTATTTAAGGTTTTTAATTGGAAAATTCCAATTACAATTCGTCCCAATCCAGAATATGTGATTATAGTCATGAGGTGAAGGCATCATTTTACTTCTAACCTTGATTAGAGCAAAGCAGTGACTCATGCCTGGCATTCTGAAGAAGTCAGACGAAGAGTTGGAACGCCGTCTGAGAACAGGGATTAACCGTCATCTGTCCCTCAGGTCATTTTGACTCGAAAATGATTTTCAACAAAATTTAAAAAATCGTGTGTTGATCGTACCGGTCCAAGATTTCTTTACTTCTTAATACACAAAAAAAATTGAGTGGATTCGAGGAGGTTAAATGGGTGCAATAAAAAAAGTAACAAAAGTGTCCCTCACGAGTCATTTTGACCCACATAGGAATGAATGGAATTTACGAGAAAACTGCATTTTTTATTACATTAGATTTTTTTTGATATACAAAATCTGAGACAGTCCAGTAAAGATTTATACCCAAACGAAGGGCTGAGACTACAGAATATCCCCAATGCAGAAAAAACTCACACACACATGCACAAACACACACATGGTACACACACTCCCATAGAACACATTATAATATGCTTCATGTTTCTGCTGTAATTTTTCAAAAAAATGTTTGACTTTAACACAGTTGACTTTAACACAGTTAAATTTGAGTGATGTGGTGGAGACCAATGAGTTTATATCATATTTATATTTTTAAAAATATATTATACTGTATATGTATTTCATATTTATGAAATTGTATTAATATACATATGTTTAGGTTATAATTCAGTTATAATTGTATTTTTTTTTTTTTTTACAAAATATGGATTTTGTAATGTTTCAATATATATTTGAATCCATAAACAACCAAATTGAAGCCTCAAGATTATCTAATTTCTCATGTTTCACTTGTTTTGCTTAGTTAAAAATCTCCATAGGATACTACAGGCCCCTCTATTGGCTGTAACCATAAACTGAAATTTTATGTCATTTTTCCCCACCAGATGGCATCAGAGACACTCAGTGACTCAATTCCAAGGCCATCTGTTGGTTTTTGATGAAACGGGACTGAAATTGTCATTATTTGTTCTTGTTTTTTTTGGTGAAATAAATGTACAAAAACTGCTTATTTTTTTCTCAAAAATATCCAGAATAAAAGGTAAATATAATAAAAATTACCAAAAAAGAATAGAAAAACCTACATAAATATTTAGAAAAACAATTATAAAAATGGATCAATATAAGATTTCTGGACCAAAAACAAATTAAGTGTCATTTTTAGCCTTCGGGTCATTTTGACTCACGAAGGACACTTTTGTTATAGGTTCGGGAGGGACGAATGAGGGTTAAAGCTAACATATCCCCAATAACATTGAGGAATTGAACCGCAAACATGGACAGAGGCCTCTAAAAACATAAATACATACTACAGTGATGTATATGTAGGCTATTGTATGTTTAATATGAGTAATGTATTGTTTGGAGTCTGAACATACACTACAAATAGGTGTATTTGATCATACCTGACATTATTATTTTAATTTTGGAATAGTGCAATCAATTTAGATAATAAATGTCACTTGCCTCATAAAGCATTTGAGAGGTTTCATAACACTATTATCCTTTATCATCTGAGGATACATATTATAATAATGGTTTATCATCTGTCTGTGAATAAAAAGTTATTGGGCTGTTAATATACTGAAATGTTGTTTACTTTGGTTATTATTGCCCAGGGCAAAGTATTTTAGTATACTAATTCGCTCAGACCTATTTTCCCTTGTGAAAAAGAAGTGTGTTTAATTGTATTTAATGTGCACTTCAAAAAATAGTGTAGTGTACTTGAAAAGTATATATTAAAAGTATATATCTTGAAAGTATATATTAAAAAAAACAACATTGTGTTTCTTAACAAATTTTTAAAAAGTGCACTTTATAATAATGCCAAATTAAAAGTTTCCTTTACGTATATTTTAAATCCTGTGTTTCAATAATCTTTTGTCATGCTTCAAAGAAGTACACTTACAAAAGCCAGACTAAATTGCCCTGACACCTCAGCCCCTAGGACATTTTTATTTTAGTGTGTAAACAATCGTAAAAAACTGTAAAGCATACAGACCCTAATATTACAGCATTTTTAAAATCTTTGTTAATGGATTTATGGCAGCAGCATTAAACAGTCTATGTAAAAGACACCTAAATGCCACTTCAGAAGCGATTCTGTGCCACCTTTGCAGTGTACATTTAGCAATATAGCATATTCTTCACAAGGATTAGTCAATATATTTTACTTACGAGGCTGTAAGGTATCCTTCAAGGTATCCGGCCAAAAAGTATGTAATTTCATCGCACTCCTGGAATTGTCCATAACCAGCCTGCACTTCCAGCACTCCCCATCCAGAAACAAATAAACTATCATTGAAATAACCAAATGCATCTCCCTCCTCTTCCATTGCATCCTCTTTCAGCACCACAGACCTTTGAACAGCATCCCAATATACGGTGGCTCTCCGAACATCTGACAGCGCACAATGACAACAGAGATCACACATCAGTAAGCGTTAGGGGTTTCATATGGTTGATGTATTTTTATAACATCTGATAGCGCCTCGTTTGGTAACCAATAATTCCCAAATAGGGCAACCGGTACGCTGCAGCTGAGTCCTTAACCATCTTCAAGAAACGACTAAAAACACATCTGTTCCACCTTTATTTGACCCTCTAACTCTAGCACTTTCTATTCTATTTTAATTCTACTTTATCTATATTTATCTTCTTTTTTATTTAAAAAGCAACAACAACAAAAAACTAACAAACACTAGCTTTCTATTTTTTCTATTCTATCTACTTGTTTTTCTTTGTGTGTGTGTGTGTGTGTATATGTGTGTGTGTGTGTATGTATGTATGTATGTGTATATATATATATATGTGTATATGTGTATGTATATATATATATATGTGTATGTATGTGTGTATGTATATATATATGTGTATATGTGTGTATATATATATATATATGTGTGTATGTATATATATATATATATATATATATGTGTGTGTGTGTGTTTGTTTGTATGTATGTATGTGTGTGTA
>NW_015542365.1:431964-438686 GCF_001515605.1 Sinocyclocheilus anshuiensis | reverse complement strand
CCTCATTTGTAAGTCGCTTTGGATAAAAGCATCTGCTAAATGACTAAATAAAATAACCAAATCTTTAGTTAAATATAATATCCTTATTCAGTGGCCGGTAATGACTGAAGAGCTAGCGAATTTCCACATGCTTTCAGTCTAAAGCAGGGTTCCTCAAATCTTGCCCTGGAGGGCGTGTGCGCTACAGAGTTTAGCTCCAACCCTGATCAAACTCACCTTACGGTTACTACAGTAAATCAAAATGTTGGTGATTTGTGGATTGAAAAGTATTCTTACTGCATTGTTGTCGCACAATGTTTTTCCTATTTTCCGCGTTAGTGTTGTTGAGAATGTCAGCGCTGTTTCATCTGCCTTTGACATATGTGGTTTGTTTGTATGGAAACCTCTGCTCCAAACTCAAACGCTTCTCACAGCGCTGTTTAGTGGTCTCGTGATCGAGATCAGTCAGCGCGTAAACGCATTTGTTCTGAGCTCGCGCTACGCTGTCTTTAGGCAGAGCTAAAAACGGTCCGTGCAGCGCGGTTCAAACGAGTCGCGCTCTTCCGCTTTTGACGCGTTTAGGAATTCGCGTGCGCTAAAGAAATGAGAGCGCATACGAGTTATCAAATTGATATCACTCGCGTTTTACTGCTACATCTGGTCTCAAATTTAGTGCTGCCATCTTGTGTTGACATTTTGAAACTGCATAGGCCTATTTTGTAAATTATGGCTTGGCGGGCCATATATAATATAGACTATTAAGACAGCTGCGGGCCGCTTAACATTCATCCACGGGCCGCATTTGGCCCGCGGACCGTAGTTTGGTCACCCTGGTTTAAAAGATTTCCACCCCGGATGGGACTCGAACCCACAATCCCTGGCTTAGGAGGCCAGTGCCTTATCCATTAGGCCACTGGGGCTCGCGTCGTATTTGCGACAACTCGTAGATTAGAAAGAGGCAATACAAATAAATGTATGTTATATATTCAATTATTTTAAATATACGTTATATAGCTGGTTAATTATATATTAATACATCCCATCTAAAAATTATCTGGTGTATATAATTGATAGATAATTATAACTTGCTATTCAGATTTACGTATTAACTGGTATATGTGTTTCAATTCACTATTTCAACAGTTGTAAAAAAAAAATCATATTTTTATCACATAAATAATGGTATATTCAGTACGACTAGTAATGTCATAACAGTCGAAAAAGTCATAACAGGACTAATGGTGCTTTTATTATGAAAGAATGCGACACCGGCACTTTCAAAGAACTGCCGCCTCCATGTGCCTCCAGTTGTGATGCATTCTCTCTTGTCAGGGTAGTTATCTGCTGTCTTGTATTAATATCTGCGCCGAGGTGTAAGGTAATATTCGTAGGTTTAAAATGCAATGAGATTTTTAGATTTCACTTAATGTTGATGCGCTTGAAGGACTAGTTTAAAGTACTGGATGAGAGTAAAGTTTGGTAGCTAATTCTCTGAGCTAGCCTCAATGATGCAGTGATATTAGCATGCTAACTGTGTGAGACAACGTAAGCTCAGCAGCGTCTATTTTGGGGTTATCGAGCTGCAAGGTGCAACAGCCCGTTTTAAATTGAACTGTTTTCAACGTCAATCTTTTATTTCCATGTATAGTGACAGGCTAGCATGTTGAGTTAATGTTACAGTCCTGTTAATAATGAATTAAAGTGAGGATGTAACACTTATCTATAATAACGTGGGATGTAATTATCTGTATGAGTGCTAAATTTTTTAAACCTGTTTATGTATTATTAACTTCATTAGTACAGAAAGCAAAGGGAAAAGCAATGGCCTCTGGAGATATTGCTCAGATTACAGAGGCGCTGGCCAAGACCCATGTTGGAGAAGTGGAATTAAGTTATAAGGGACAAGGGCTGAAGTTGGACAATGCTGAGTCAGGTGAGTAAAACTATCTGTTAGCAGATATTTACATTTTCCATGTATTAGTGCATCAACCACAACTCTCTTAGTTTTCCCTTCTTTTCTGTGATGTTGCAGTGAAAGAGATGGTGCAGGAGATCGAACAGTGTCAGGGGCTGCAGTCTCTCCGATTGGAGGGAAACACATTGGGGGTTGAAGCAGCACAGGCAATTGCAAAGTCTCTTGTAGCAAAAAGGGAATTGGAGGTACTTTTAAATTGCCACTGGAAAATGTTCACTCTTTCACTTTGCTAGTTTTAATCTTTGCATTTTGTTTACTAAGCAATGCCATTGGAGTGACATGTTCACGGGTCGCCTTCGCTCTGAAATTCCACCTGCTCTGGTAAAACAATATCCATCTCAAAAAGCTCAGTTAAATGCATTTGCTGTGAGTAAAAAGCTTATTTTATTTCCAACATTTTATTCAAATGTTCTAGATATCATTGGGCAATGCTTTGATGGCATCAGGGGCCAGACTGACTCATCTGGACTTGAGCGACAATGCCTTCGGCCCTGATGGTGTAAAGGGAATTGAAAGCCTCCTGAAGAGCTCTGCATGCTACACCTTACGAGAGCTCAGGCTTAATAATTGTGGCATGGGCATTGGAGGGGGTATGGTAAGTTTAGGCTAAGATCAACTTGTTGTAACCAGTTTGAGTGGTTATGATGTCAGTCAGATGTGTTTGAAAGCTTTGAAAGGGCTCATGGAACAGATGGAGTATACAGTTTTATTTATTGATTTTTTTTAAAGGTCCTTGCTTCTGCTTTGACTGAATGCCATAAGCAGTCTAGTGCAGCTGGCTCCCCCCTGAGGTTAAAAGTCTTCATAGCTGGACGTAATCGGTTGGAGAATGATGGTGCCACTGCACTTGCCAAAGCATTTAAGGTACTAAGGCATAATGTTTTATAGAAATATATTTACATTATTGTTCAAAAGTTTGGGGTCAGCAACTTTTTTTTTTTAATTAATACTTTTATTTACCATAGATGCATTATATTGATCAAAAGTGACAGTAAAGAGTTTCAAATAAATGCTGTTCTTTTGAACTTTCAAAGTGACTTCTTTCAAAAAATCTAAAAAAAATTACAAACTCCATTGTCATCAAATTAAAATATTCTATGATTTGCTTTTTTAATTTTTTATAAACAGTTATTAGGCAGTCTTGAGGAGGTCCATATGCCACAGAATGGAATTAACCATCCTGGTATCACTGCTTTAGCCACTGCCATAAAGCACAACCCAAACCTTCAGGTCCTCAACCTCAACGACAACACTTTTACTAAGAGAGGATCAATAGCCATGGCAGAGGTATTAGCAGCTCGGTATCATGTCACAAAATAGTTTATATGGTTAGAAGAGATGTTTAATAATGGCTGTGTGTGTGATTTCGTCCATGTTTAGGCTGTTAGGCACCTCCAGTGTCTTAAGGTCATCAATTTTGGGGACTGTTTGGTACGCTCAGAAGGTGCTATTGCTATAGCAGGGGCCCTTAGAGAGGGACTGCCATTCCTCAGGGTTAGCTGATGCATGATACCAACATTGAATCTAGCTGACACACACAAACACTTCCATTCAGTTTTTGTAGATACTGTGAGCATTCTAAAATATTTGTTTTGTTAAGGAGCTGAATTTGTCATTTGGAGAGATTTGCGAGGCTGCAGCTGTGGTAGTTGCAAAGGCTGTTCAGGGCAAAGCTGATCTGGAGAAACTGGATCTCAATGGTAAAATAATACAATTTTGTTGTCACAGCATTTTATTAATACACATGTAGGCCTCGTCTAAAGTCTTCTTAAAGGGTCTCATATATATATATATATGTATACACACACACACACACACACACACTGCCATTCAAAAGTTTGGGATCAGTAAGTTTTTTAATGTTCTTTTTAAATTTTTATTCATCAAAGAATCCTGATAAAAGTATCACAGGTTCCAAAAAAAATTAAGCACACAGATTCCAACATTCATAATAAATCAGCATATTAGAATGATTTCTGAAGGATCATGTGACTGGAGTAATGATGATTAAATGTCAGCTTTGCATCACAGATATAAAGTATATTTTAAAGTATATTAAAATGGAAAACCATTATTTTAAATTGTAATAATGTTTCACAATATGACAGTTTTTTTTCAGTAATTTTTGATCAAAAAAATGCAGCCTTTTTTGAGCATAACAGACTTATAAAAAAAAAAAAAAAAACATAAAATCTTACTGATCCCAAACTTTTGAACGGTAGTGTATGTGTATGATTTACACAGTAACAGTAATTTTCCACCCTCTTTCTAGCCCCTCTCTAATCCACTATTGGTGCCCTGTCTTTAACAAAGGCCTCCTTTATAAACTATACTGTACTGAAATATTCTGCAAAAATGATCAAGATTATACTAAAAGATCAGGAATCGTAAATGCGTTGGACTAGTAATAAAAAATTTTCCCAACATTTTTGACTCAAAGTCCCCCTGTTGTCCGTCACAATATTTAAAGCCTCCCCACATAAGATGCTTGTTTTCAAACTTTTTAACGGAAATTGGTAGCTTTGATATATTAAATTGATCATGATTCATTTTGTGGTTAATATTCAGCACACGTTATCTACACACTTCATTAATAAAAAAAGGCTAGCATAACTAACATTAGCTCACTAATTAATTTGCATGAGTATGTTACTTTCTGAACAAGTGCGGACCCGAGTTAGACTTGCTTTCACATTTACGCAAATTGCACCACAGTTCCATTGCCATCAAACTTAGACCACCTCCTACAAGTAGTCTTGGGCTCTGTACTCCTGGTTCTGCGTGGCAGTTTTTACATTACCAAATTTTCATGCAAACTGTGCTCAAATTAAACTGCCAGTATGAAAGCTCCATTAAATAACAGCTTGATCTTTCATAGTTTAAAGAGTTTCTCTGTTCTGTTGAATTCTGTGGGAATTGGATCTTTTGTGGTTGCTTGTTTAGGAAATTGCTTTGGAGAGGATGGCTGTGAGGCTCTCAGGGACATGATGGAGAGCATGAACATGGAAGATCTGCTGGGCTCGCTCAGGTTTTTATCTGGGTTTTTGTACAAAAAACGTTGGTTGTTTTTCAAATAAATAAATTGAAGGCAAATGCATGTTTTTTTTGTTTGAAATTCTTTTACACTTAGACTAATAAAAGATGTGCTTAATGCAGTGATGATGAAGGAGAGCCTGAAGAAGATGATGATGATGATGAGGAGGAGGAAGATGATGAGGAAGAGAGGGAAGATGAAGAGGATGCAGAGGAAAATGGTGTCAATGGAACAAAAGATGTCATTGAAGAAAAGGTGATGCTAGCAAACATCTGCACGCCTGAATGGACTCCTAAACCTGATGTGTGCCATTAGCTGCTTTTCTGTTTTACTTCAGAAGACCACTCATTTTTATTCATCAGAAGAACAATTTTGAGTTTACCTGCATTGTCTTCTCATCACAGGAGGTGCCTCACTGCAGCTCTGAGCTCACGTCCTTCCTCATCTCCCCGTCAGCTGAGAAACTGATCTCCCTTGGAGCCAAAAGGATCCAGCTCATTGAGCAGCAGGTACAGTGTTGATTCAGAAGGACCAGTTGTACATTAGGATGGTTTAATTTGTTCTAAAACCCCCTGAAATAATTTCCTCTTTTTTTTTTTAGGTTGACGTCTCAGATGCTAGTAAGGTGTCAGAAGTTTTTCTCAAGATTTCATCAGTATACAAAGATGAACCAGAAGTAAAGCAAGCTATTTTTGAGAGCACTGGTATGAGCAACATTCTTACTAGCATTCAAATAAACATTTAAAGGGACAGTTCACTACAAAATTAAAATTTTGTCTTCATTTACTCGCCATCGTGTTGTTCCAAACCTGTATGACTAACGTTCTTCTGTGGAACACAAAAGAGGGTATTTTGAAGAATGTTGGTAACCAAACACTGAGACGTTTCTCAAAATATCTTCCACTATGTTCCACAGATCAAAGAAAGTCATGCAGGTTTGCTTTTAACTACTGGATATGTCATTGTTATTAAAATTAGCTGTTCATCTTCTTGCCCAGATGCTCTATTGAGGAAAGCCTTTTCCAGCTCCCACTCTCAATCTTATAGTTTTATCTCCTCACTGATGGTGAACCTGGGACTTTTAAAGGTACCCCCCCCCCCCCACACATTTTCTCAGTGTTGTACATTATTACTGCTCCTTGCTTTTCCAGAGTGAAGATAAGAAAATAAAGAGGGTGACTCCACTGCCTGGACACTTGCTCGCTTTGGAGCACGCAGCTGCGCGGGAGTTCTTCCCAGCAGATCAGGCTGATGTTCTCGAAACATTTGTGTCACAGTTAGTTTGTTCAAAATATAATATATATCTAGTAATTGCATTTTCCTGACCACCTATACATTCAGACTAAAAGGTACAAAGCTACAGTATCACTGCTACATTAGGGTGGTACCTTAAAGGGGTCATATGATGCGATTTCAATTTTTCCTTTCTCTTTGGAGTGTTACAAGCTCCTGGTGCATAAAGAAGATCTGTAAAGTTGCAAAGACTAAAGTCTCAAATCCAAAGAGATATTCTTTATAAAAGTTACGAGTCAACCACGCCTACCTAAAATGGCTCATTCTAACATGCCTCCACATGTCTACGTCACTGTGTGGGAAGATTTGCATAACGCCGCCCCCCAAAAAAACTTTTATTCTCGCTGTAGTATTGTTGTTGCTGCCGCCGCCATGTTGTGAAGGCGCTGTGTGTTTCGTTGTGAAAGCGAAACTACTTTGTTTGGTCTTCCAAAAGAGGAC
>NW_015542365.1:423486-430756 GCF_001515605.1 Sinocyclocheilus anshuiensis | reverse complement strand
GCATAAACACATTTCATTACACCAAATAATGTTCTTTTTAGCAGCATCATATGACCCCTTTAAGGTACAATAGCTAAAAAGTACAACTTTGTACCTTTTTACACCTAATTAGTATTAATATATTAAAACCTATATTAAAGGTGACCTATTATGCTCCTTTTTACAAGATGTAAAATAAGTCTCTGATGTCGTGCAAATTCCACTCATGTTTAGTACATGTTAACTCAAAGATTCGTAGAAAACATATAAATGTTGGACTCTTTAACCGTTGTTCATGTGAACTCAAAGACAGCCTGATGCTTTGTTTATGGACTATTTGTGGGTGGCTGTTTGTTGCTTCACCAATCAATTCGTGTCGATAAAGTATAATAGGGTAAATCCTATATAGTGATTTATCCTATATAGTGCTTGCATAAAGCAAGTAGTGCATACCCCCCGCCCCCCGTTATAAAAAAAAAAACAAGTGGGCTCCCCCAAAGTTCACGGTGTAGTTCGAACACTGAATGCGTGTTTATTAATTACACAGACGGGGAGCATGGCGCGATAAAAATAACAACATAGCTGGTCTCATGGTGCCTTTATAAGTCCCACTTGTGATTATGAGCTCGACAAATTCAAGCGTTCGACTTCACATTGCTTCCATATGCAATTTTTAACTACCACATTCCTATTTACGATCATTCTGGTAGCACGTGAAGGCAGCATGAGTGAAAACCGGCAGAGGCCATGGTAGCTTTAGCAACATTAGCCTTACAGAGAGCCAAGAAGCTCTTTTGGAAAACAAAATATGACGCGTGATGCTTACTTGGTCTGGAGCTGATGTTCGCGCATGAAGCGTTGGTATCGATTCCTCTTTCAGAAGCAAACTTTGCCCAACTCCAGTGCTGAACTGACCCTCGTTTGTAAGGCAGTCCGGCGTAAAATGATTAGCACAAACTTTTCCGTTTTTTTTCTGGGACATTTCCTTAGAAAATGAAATTTAACCACCGTGTCCTCAGCGGTCTATGGAGACTCCTATGTTCATTGGTGCATCCCAACACACGACATTTGCAATGCCTCTTAGGCGCTGACATTGTATCTCCAGCAGCTACAGCAAGAAAACAGTAATGGCGGACTACTGCTTCTCACTCAGGGCTGTGTCTATGCTAATGGGGCAGAGCGCATCACAAATGGGCAGGACTTTCCCTAGTATGACGTGTATATAGGAAGAAATCTGGAACCGCTCGTTTGGAGAGACTGTTTATGATTTATTGGGATTATAATCAAATGAGTGGGTGGATTTTTTTACCATTATAGGCTGGTTGTTTTCACACACTGCGGCCACACAACTGTGTTCCTTATAAAAGAGATTTTTGCATAATAGGTCACCTTTAATACCTAAAGTGTTCATATTAGAACCTTAGTGACAGTTTTGTTTAACCTATTTTTCTTGTACTATAACAATATTGAGTACATATTTATGTATTTGTTTGTTTTACAGAAATGGCAAAGTCTTAGAATCCTGCTGCAGTGCCAGAGATGCTCTCAAGACCACATTGGTGAAAAGGACCACTGCTTAATTCTAAACCCTCATTACAGAGCCACTGAAATTACTTATGACGGGTCAAAAAAGACAAAAACTTGACAGGATACATGAAACTATCTAAACTATTGATCTAGTTTATATAAGTTCAGTCAATTCTGGATCCTTTTTGGCATGCAGATTTCAGACAACTGCAAAGTACATTGATGATAGTGCCTCATGACAACTAACCCAAACTGAATTTCCTTACAGATGAACTGTAGACAGTTAGATTTGAATAAGAGTGTTGTGTTCTTTCATCTCTTTTTAGAAATATTGCTTCTATTTTTATACATGAAAAGGGATAATAGGAAAAATGC
Source organism: Sinocyclocheilus anshuiensis (assembly GCF_001515605.1). NCBI lineage: Eukaryota > Metazoa > Chordata > Actinopteri > Cypriniformes > Cyprinidae > Sinocyclocheilus > Sinocyclocheilus anshuiensis. Next base: position 428,875 of record NW_015542365.1, on the reverse strand, counting down.
ACTGGATGATAATTAGGGCTTAATTATCGCTTAAACCTTAAATGATTGTAATGTTATAACTGATATTTCTGAACAGTTGTTACTTAAACTGTCACATTGGCATGGAGCCACATTAGCATGTTCACTCTCATGCCTTTGATTAGATGTGCCATATTGTGAAAAGATTGGTGGTGGAATTAAAACCAAAATAAAGTAAAATAAACACCTAAGAGTCTTTGGATTGAAATGAAGAAGGCAGTGAAAGTGAAGTGGAAAAAATGTTTGGACATTAGTATATTTAATACTACAACTGGTAAGCACTGAATATTGTTATATTTGCAACATTCCATTTTGTTGATATTAAAGTTTTTTTTTCTTGGGGGAAAAATCATGTCTGTGTTTCAGTGTAATGTTCACCATTTTCAAATGTAAAGCCGTTTTGCATGCAGTTATAAAGTCCCGTAGGTCAACTCTCACTCCATTAAGCTTTCACTAAACGCCTGATGCCCCAATTGCACTGAGCCTTGAGCAGGTCAGCAAACCTATCGGACGATTTTCTCAGTATCTTGACGCTGAAAAGAATATAGGTGTTGAACCACTTGCAGGGAACCTTCTCTCCTCCAGTGGTTTATTTATGTGTAACTGATGGCCAGACTGAGAACAGTGCGCGTCTTTGTGTGCAGCAGAGTTGCGGTCTGAAGTGTCTTTGGACTCAACAAACATATTTCGCATTTGGAAAATCACTTTTTCGGCTGCTTCGGTTGCGGTGCCCTTAAGATGTAGTGTTCTTCTTTAAAGAAACTAAAATTGTTTTTATGTAATGATTTTGTTTGAAATTTTATTTTGTAAGTATTTTGTTTATGACGGAGCGGTTCCTGAGGCCTCTCTGAAATTCATTTGACGAATATTACCGAATGAAGACCATGAGAGAATCTCATATTTATTCCTACAAATAAGGTGGGAAACATTTCAAGATTTTTTTGTTTTCAGATTAATATAATGAATGTTTTATGCCCTTTAAAATGTAAAATATTATTGTACATTTAGTATGTTAAGTGACTTAAATTGCGTCTAACGGCAGAAACGTTTCTCAAATTGTAAAATAAATTAATGTCCTAGCAGGGGCAGGTAGTCACACAGATGACAAAACCTGTCATCAAATATATAAAAGGTTTTTTCCCACTGAGACAATGACAGGGTGAGCTTAAAGAAACATTCTAGGTTTAATACAAGTTATTGCATTAGGTGTCCTGAACAAACAATGAACTACAATTTTACAGTATTTATTAATTGTACATAGGCATTTTTTAAAATATATAATTTAAGTTGGATAAATTAACAAGTTTATGTACTATACACAAACACTTAATGACAATATTTATAAATTAACAATAACCTCAGTGGATCATTGGTTCTTAACCAGGTGGCCAGGTCCACATAGGGGGCATCAGGATGTCTTAAAATAAGTTAAAAACAACCAAGATATTTCTTATTTTAATTTACCCACTCAAATATTTTTACTAAAATTCCTATGGTTTTGAAAAAATTGAGGAAGACTCATTTTAAAGTGTGATTTCTAGACTTGAAAAAATCATATAAATTAAAAAAAATCTCAAAAAAAAAAAAATAAAAAAAAACCCAAAAAAAAAAAAAAAAAAAAAAAAAAAAACTCCATGGGCATTTTCATAATAAATATATAATTTTTTCTAGTTATGCTAAGCTCTAAAATATTTAATTGGATAGAAATAGCGAGTTTAAAATATATAATATTTTAAATATTCTTAATCTTTATCCTATACATACTGGTAAAAAATGTATAGCCTGAATGCACTGTAAGTCACTTTGGATAAAAGCGTCTGCTAAATGCATAAAATAAAAAAAAATTTAATTATCCAGTAAATCACAAAAAAGGTCATGTTGTTGAGGACAATTTAGGACATGGACTTGACATGAACCACTGACATTAATAAATGCTGTAAAAATTGTATTTGTTATTTATTAGTTCATGATACTTAATGCATTAACTAATGTTAAGAAATTGAACCTTACTGTTTTAAAAAATGTTAGTTAAAAAATGTATTGACAGTTGGATGTATGTGGGCCAATGTCCAACGATTTACTTATTTTATACAAAATATTTAAAAAATAAAAATTAAAAAAATATTTATTTTCACATTTATTTTTTATCTATATTTATTTTGCTAAAATATATTTTATAATAATAACATATTGTACACAATAAGTTAAGGCATTAAGTAAATAGGGTGCATATCGTTTTCAGATAAAATATATATTTTCAGTATAAACAGTTTTAGAAATGATTTGAGAACTTATTTTAATTGTTATTTTTTATTATGGTTTTGCAGACATGAAGGACAAACAGACCCTTCATATAACAACAATCTGCTTATAAGCTACCCATCTAAAATAAATGAATACATCATTAGTCCTTGTCGCTCATCAGAAAAGTAAAAACTGGTTCCCACATTTTGTCAAATTTTTCAGAGTTCCCAGAAATGGTGTATCTGATTCTTTCCAGATGTAAAGTAGAAGTAAGTCCAGTTAACCAGTCAGAAAAGAGAGGCCTAACATTTTTCTTCCACAAAAGCAGAATAACTTTCTTAACTACAATCATACCATATTGGACAGGTAACTGTACCTTCGGGCTGAGAGACTCAAGCAAATCTGACCAACCAAAAATTGCTATCATTGGGTCGGGGAGTAAAACTCAGTTATGGACCTTGGCAAAGAACTGGAATATTTCTATCCAAAAACTCTGTATTTGTACACAGAACCAGAAAAGATGTGCCAGGGTACCCTCAGCAACTTTACATTTGTCACATATGGGGGAGACGGAAGGATAGAATTTGCTGAGCTTTGTTTTAGAATAGTGAAGTCTGTGTAAAACCTTGTATTGAATAAGTTGATGTCTCGAATTTATAGAACATGAGTAAACCGATGAAAGGCATTTATACCAGTCAGTCTCTGTAATCTGAATTCCTAGGTCTACTTCCCAAGCAGCTTTCAAATGAAAGGAGGAAACGTTTATTTCATCTTTAAAAGCATTAACGAATAAAGTAGAACATATTTTAAAAGCAGAACATATATGCATGTATGCTCTCATTTTTACTCATGTTTTCTTTCACTCTTTCCAGACTTCCAGAAGTAACTCGCTTAGAGCTAAGCTACAACCCCATGACCTACCTGGGAGAAGAGTCTGTATCTATGGCCAAACTCACTCACCTCTTCTTGGATCATAACTCCCTGCAGGATTTTTCAAACGCAGCTATCCTGCTTTCTCCTCGTCTCACTCATCTGGACTTACGCCATAACCAGCTGCGTGTCCTGCAGCCAATGGCCCCCGGCTCTCCCAAACTGACTCGCCTCAATCTGGCAGGCAACCCCGGCCATCTACTGCAGCTGCTACATGCGGCCTCTGCGTGAGTGGGCGAAACGGGAGCATGCTCGCTTGGGTGGTACGTGTGGAGGTCCTGCACATCTGTCCGGTGAGAATCTGGAGGCGGTACAGCCCGCTGATTTGCGCTGTCAGAGCCAGGAGGCCATGCTGAAGGCCGAGCTGGAGGAGCTGAGCAGACTGCCAACACTGCCCACAACCCCACCCCCAGATAAAGTCAAACGCCCAGCCAACTGTCAGTGTGAGGTGAGTGAAAACTTACTGTTCCTAATTAATGCTGTTCAGTTGCTTTGACACAATCTGTATTGTTAAAAGCGCTATATAAATAAAGGTGACTTGACTTGACTTGATGCAAAAATAGAGTGACTGAAAAGTCTTTACATAGGTCAGTGACAAGACACTCCATTTTTCCAAAAAATGTAAAAAAAAAAAAAAAGTTAAACGTTAAAAATGCAATTCACACATACAATGACTACCGAACATCATAAACGAGGAGCAGTTTTATTTTATTAAGTAGTTTGGCATATAATGATGATGATGAATTATTATTATATGAGATAATCTGACCATTCTCATAAGGCATGTTGTGTACAGCTCCCCTAAAACCTAATAATTTATGATATTTGTAAAAAATAATAATAATAATCAACTTTTTACCTTGGAAAATAACGATTAAGATGTGTACTCAAGGTAAGGAAAATGTGTTATTACTTTCTACTTCATGTTTACACCACAGGACATTTTTGAAAATGGTATTTTTCACAAACATTAACAGTGTGTACATTTTTTCTGTTAAATTTTCATGTTTCAAATCTTTTAAACAATTTTAACAAAAAAGTTTTCTTTATCTAGAATTCTATGAAGGGTTATAATCATTAAAACTAAAACAACAATAATAATACTGATATTGTCATTGACCCACATACATTTTGCAGGCTGAGAACCACCACTCATCTTGTGAGAACAAAGGCCTCACCAAGATCCCTCCTGGTTTTTCACCAGACACGCGCCTGTTGGACTTGCAGGACAATCATTTCCACTACATCCCTGCAAACAGTTTCCCAGGCACTGCGGAAGTGGTTTCCCTTCACTTGCAGCACTGCAAGATCCATGAGGTCGAAGATGGTGCTTTCATTGGTATGAAGAGTCTGGTCTACCTCTACCTCTCAGAAAATTACCTCACTTCATTGAGTCCTGAGACATTCAAGGGGTTGCCCCATCTCACTTACCTATATCTGGAGAAGAATCGTTTCACCCAGTTCCCCAAAGGAGCATTCAAGCTGGTGCCTGGTCTGCTGGCTCTGCACATGGAGAATAATGCTATCGCTAAACTGGAAGCAGGGCTCCTGACAGGCTCTGAGAAACTGAGGGGCCTCTATCTCACTTCCAACGCCATCACAGCAGTTGCTCCCAGGGCCTTTGATCCTGCACCTGACTTGGATACTCTTCATCTAGGCAGCAACAAACTGAAGGAGGTTCCAAGTGAGGCCCTTTCTAAAGCCAGCAGCCTAGCAGAGCTTAATCTCTCCCATAACCCTAATCGTTGGATTGGAGCAGGGGTTTTTCAGCCAGTTGCTGCCACACTTAAACACCTTTACCTTAATCATATGGGTTTAGAAAAGGTAAGGACAAAGGTAAGGTCTCTAAAGATTCTCTAGCAAGATTGGGGTCTGGTCTGAGAAGTCTGTTTCTTGAAGGAAACCAGCTTGAGGAGCTGCCGGACTTGAGGCCACTCACAGGACTCGAGGTCATAAACTTGGCAGAGAATCCACAGGTCTGCGATTGTCCACTGTTGCCTCTTCGCAAGTGAGTTTTTCTTTTTAAATGTACACCACCATTCAAAAGTGTGGGGTAAAACTGCTAACACTTTATTATAAGGTTCCATTTGTCAACATTAATTGACTACACTAATTAAAATAAATTACTACTTTTATTCAACAGGGATGCATTAAGGGGTCATATGATGCGATTTAAATTTTTCCTTTCTCTTTGGAG
>NW_015542365.1:397109-423328 GCF_001515605.1 Sinocyclocheilus anshuiensis | reverse complement strand
ATATCCACTTCGTCATGCCTGGAGCTGATCCGTGCTGGTCACTGAGGAAATACATCAACTTCGCGCTGTGGATCGCTCTCTAGGCCTCCGGCCTCCGCTCACTCTAGCCCACTGTGTGTGACGCTGTGTTTCGTTGTGAGAGGTTTCAGAAAAGCGGGGCATAGAGGAATACAGTAAATACAGTATGTGGAAAATAATGTGTTTTTTGAACCTTAAACCGCATAAACACATTTCATTACACCAAATACACAAAATAATGTTCTTTTTAGCAACAGTATATGACCCCTTTAAAAGTGACATTAAACATTTATAATGGCCACATTCACACAGCAGCAGAATACGGTTGTCAGTCCTGTATTTGAGTTCTTAATATGGTTATGTTCACGCACAGTTAGATTATTTATGGGAATGACAACCAGATTCTATAACCAAACTCGCACCCGTAAATTTTCAGGACTTACAACCACATTCTTAGAAAACCTGTGCTGTGTGAACAGAACTGGACTGGACAACTAGTTGTCTGTCATGTCATACAGTGTGAAAGAGTTGCTCTGCTGCACAAACGCATGTCCACTGTGTGTTGCGGGTTTTCATGTGTCGTCTTGGTAACCTACAGCAGCAGAGATATGAGTTATGTGTCATCTGAGGATTTAGATCCAGTCACTTTTCTCTAACAGAGCCGCTCCGTTCTCCACCCAGAAAAGCTGCTGTCAGTTAATGTAATAACTATTTGACAGGTGAACTCGTGGCTCGATTGGACTCTTGTCGTGTCAAAAAGTGATGTCTTTTCAGTTTTATGGACGTCGCCAACTTGGATATTACTTTGGTCACTGTATGGTTACTGGTAAGGAATTTGGGCTTGACTGCCACTACATGTTCATACAGACAGTATTTGAGATGCTACTGTAAGTTGCTGTGTGAACAGGACATTTTGAGACTCACACCTTTAAGTAAATGCGGATGTCATTCCAAAAAACTAACAGTGTAAAAGTAGCCAATGTTCCAAAAGATTTCAAATAAATACTGTTCTTTTGAACTTTATGTTCATCCTGAAAAAGTGTAGTATAGTTTCCACAAAAATATAAAGCAGCAATATTTTTTTAAATATTAAAAACTATGCATTCGGCTTTAATTTCACAGAATGAAAAATACATATTAAAATAGAAAACAGTTTGTAGATTGTAATTTCATAATATTAATGTTTTAACTATTTTTGATCTTATAAATTCAGCCTTCAGTTTGTTATGGTGTCTCTATCATTGCATTGCTGATACTGGTACTTTCTGACCCTTGTATTGTTCCTTCTGCCACTAGGTGGATTGAGCAGGTGAATCTGAAGGTCAGAGCCACCTGTGGCCACCCACCAGAACTCAGAGGTCAAAGGGTCAAAGACGTCCATGTTTTTAAAAGCTGCCTAGAGGAAAAGCCTCCTCCTATTCAGCACCCAAAACCAACCAAGGCCGCAAAGACTGAATCTGCTCTAATCAGCCCTCCAAAAGTAATCAAGATAGTTAAAGCCAAAGGCATACCACGCAAAAGCGCAAAACGTAATACAGTGCAGAAAAGTACCACAAAGAAAAGGAAGTCCGAGTGATTCTGCTGTATTTACATCACTGTAACTGATGTAGATAAATATAACCTGAACCCTATTTTACACAAAGTTTACATCGAAGGTGCTAGTTTAAATATATGACTGTTTAGAGTGTACAATTAACCTGCTTGATTTTCAAGGGATGTACTATGCTACTTCACTGGTCAATAAAAAAAATTACAAACTTCTAGTAATATACCTTGTAATCACAGAGAATTTGAAGACATTTTTTAAATTCTGTTGTGAAAAATTAATTAAGACAGAAGGTGCCTTAACACAAATGAAATCATTTTAATAGAAGACTGCAATATTTCAGTAATGTGGAAAAAAAATAAGAACTGTAGAAAAATTAAGTAATATTATAATCACTTAACTGTTCCTGTAGTTTACACTTAACAGCTTGGTTGATTTAAATAACTACCAGTGTTATTTCATAACAAAGAAAACAAACAAAAAAAGGTGAATAAACAGACTACCAATGTTTAATATTAAAATACACAAAATAGACAATCTACTTTACACTTTTGCCTACATTTTTTTATATTAGCAGAGTAGTGATCCATTAAAAACTTTCATTAGAACAGGTGGTGGGTTAAACCGAGTCCTCCTGTTTGAAGGTTGCGAAGGGTTCCGGGTTGTCATTTTCTTTGGTTTGTGCACTGGATAATAAGTGGGTTTCCATTTCCTCCACCTTCACCTTTACTGAAATAACTGTAGAGACACAGGCAAACCATGTCAGAACTAAAGATATACAGTGATGTGAAAAAGTGTTGGCCCCCTTCCTGACTCCAATGTGGCTGAATTACAACAATTCTGCATAGATGAGTGGACCAAAATTCCTCCACAGCGCTGTAACAGACTCATTGCAAGTTATCGCAAACGCTTGATTGCAGTTGTTGCTGCTAAGGGTGGCCCAACCAGTTATTAGGTTTAGGGGGCAAACACTTTTTCACACAGGGCCATGTAGTTTTGGATTTTGTTTTCCCTTAATAATAAAAACCTTCATTTAAAAAGTGCATGTTGTGTTCACTTGTTATCTTTTACTAATATTTAAATTTGTTTGATGCTCTGAAACATTAAAGTGTGACAAACATGCAAAAAAATAAGAAATCAGGAAGGGGGCCAACACTTTTTCACACCACTGTATATACATATTATTTGAAGAGATTGCTACATACTTTCTTCCTCAGGTTCAGTCTTTATTTGTAAGGTAAAGGGAGTGACAGAAGGGTTTGATGCCTCTTGTGATTGATTCGTCTCTGGATTCTCATTGGGCTGTGTGGGCTGGGTTTTAGATGTGCATTTACTCATGTTTTTCTTTACAAATCTTCGCCCTAAAGTGAAAAATACAGAATCATAGGAGAATGAAAGGAAGGTAATGACAACATTTTGACATTCGATAAATGTAACCATCATAAAGTAACCAATAATAAAAAAAATTCAACGTACTCCTTTTCCCCATAAAAGGTTTTGCCTTTTTGCTTGTGTGTGAGCGTTCCTGACCCTGAGGTGGTTCTACACAGAGAGCAAAATACAACATGTAGCAATCAAATTTTGGACTGCATATATGAATACCATGAAAATTACGATTATTTTACCAGGGCCGATGGGTGGCTGCAGCTGGTAGCCAGTGATTTCACACCAGCCCACAGGATAAATTTCAGGGGACTGACAGTCTACCCACTGATCAAACTCAGGCTCCCAGCCATCAAAGTGAAGAAGGAGCAGCCGGCCTACGCAGCGCCTAACAGTGGCAACACACACCAACCGGGGCTCCATGAGGTCCACTGCCTCTAGCTTCATACCTGAGGTAAAGCCGTGGCCTACATCACCCTGGGAAAGACGTATGAGGGAGGGACCACAAGATGAGCTTAAAACATAATAAACCCACATATGCATTAACATTGTATATAGCTCAATTGTCAAAAAAGGTTTACGGTGTTGAAAAGTCTTCGTGGAACAGCTACAGTTCCTGTTTCTTCTAAATATTTTGTCCATGTGAATGTGGCATGATCATAACCTGATGAGAAAGGAGGCAATGTCAACAAACTATAAAATTGCAAATAAAGGCTCTTTTGCTTAAATATATATATATTTTTTTAGCAGTTGAAGACAACTGGAATAATCAGTTCAGCACATTACCAGGAGGTAGAGTAAGAGGGATGTCGTTGTTCTCGCAGTATCCAACAGGTAAAATGGCATGAGAGCTGGCATGGTAACAAAACCAGTCAGAACCATCACCGATCTCGACACCGTCAATGCCTACCATGATGTATCCATCCAGCAACACCTGAGTGATAAGATAAGCCAGGTCAGTGCAAACACTTTCAACAAGGTACTGAAATTATTCACTTAAAGTCGTAAATAGTGGCTGTATCATACCTTACGGACTGATGCAACGCAGATGTTCCCAAGGTTCAGAGGATCAATTGCTTCAAGTTTCATGCCTTCCTCAAAAAACTTATCTCCCATGTAAACAGTCCTCAACTATTTGTATACAGTAAGGAATTATACATAGCAAATTACATTACATAACATAAGATTTTTGAACTAACATTAACACAAAAAGTAAAAAAAAAACATGATAATATTTTAGTTTAAATGGTATATGCACTAACCTTCCTGAACTGATGTGGCACACTGTTATGAAGGACTTTGCGAAATGCTGGATGGCTACTCATGTTGACACTCGTATCTGTGTGAGAAATACTCATCATATTATCTACAAATAACCTAATGACAAAAACAATAAGTGAAAGAAAAAAAAAGTTTTTTTTTTTTATGTGAGCCGGAAACAGGCTTCCATACGAAAATAATCATTTTTACAAAAATAAATAAATAATACAAATGAATAAAATACAAATTCCCTTGTTTTTCTATGGAGCCCTGCACATGACGTAAAAATTATCATGACGACAAAGAATTTGTTCAAAAGACTTATTCATTTGTGGCAACGTTTTATTAATTCACTCCCTCATGTTCCCACGACTGGCTACCATTTAACTAAAACAAGCCTACAAATAAATAAGTCATGGGAACAAATTCTTCTTATATAACCACATCTGTATTGGACAATTATGAAAGATAACAAGAAAATCCAAATGTCATGTGTGGGGATCAATAAATAAATAATACAAATGAATAAAATACAAATTCCCTTGTTTTTCTATGGAGCCCTGCACATGACGTAAAAATTATCATGACGACAAAGAATTTGTTCAAAAGACTTATTCATTTGTGGCAACGTTTTATTAATTCTCTCCCTCATGTTCCCACGACTGGCTACCATTTAACTAAAACAAGCCTACAAATAAATAAGTAATGGGAACAAATTCTTCTTATATAACCACATCTGTATTGGACAATTATGAAAGATAAGAAAATCCAAATGTCATGTGTGGGGATCAGTATTTTTCAGCTTGTTCATGTAAAATTTTCTGCATGCTTGTACTGACATTTTGTGTACCTGTCTGTTTCCATGCTTATATAAACCACAGTTTCTTCTCACCGGTTTCTTTGATTGAGTGGCCCACTCTTTCAGACCAGCCTACAGGGTGTAATAGAGGACTCTGCATGTGACACCAGAAATCTGAGAGCACTTCACCCGAGGGTCCCAGGCCCCCATCCTCATACAGCAGTCTGAGCCGGCCTCCTACGACAGTATCCACCACCGCCAAACGAGTACGGCTCACCTGCGAGCGATCGACCACCTCCACCCGAACCCCCTGCCTGAATGGACACCTCAAACTGTCTGCCATCTGAAACACAGACAGATGGGAAACGGAGAATGACAGTTATGCAGAGATAAAAGAAAAACAGATGGCATCAATGGAATATTAATTTGCCAGTGCTGTCACCTTGACATGAAAGTCAACAGGAAGAGTGTGTGCTCCAACCAGTCTCTCCATCAGGTAGGATTTCCAGTCTTTAATATGCTGATGGACCTCTGCAGGAAGAAAATGGTCAAGATTTTGCATTTTTATAGAATTGATACCCGATGACCTATGGTGTAAACGCTCACCTTGAGGGGGGACCAGGAGCTTGCTGTTCACTGCACACCAACCTATAGGATGAACATCAGCCGTGCCCAAGTTACACCACAGGTCATGGCTGTCATCATCCTCAAAACCCTCATGGCGCAGAAGAGCTTTATAGCCTGAGAGAAACACAACAAATCTATTTATCACACAATATCACAAAATTATAATTAACCTTAATTGCATTCTAAAAATGTACAATGTTTAGCATTTTAAATGTTTTATTAAAATAACATTTATTACAACCTAATAAACTACTCTGTGAATGTTGTTGTCATATAAACATACAGTCACTGTAACCACTGTCTATGAATCAAACAACACTGTATTTTTGTTTTTGTATGCAGACAGGCTTGTTTGATAGTTTAATTAGTATTGGTTCCTTATTGTCTTTGTATATTAATTTGTTGTTACAAGTTATTTGATACAGACTACAAACTCAAAATTTGCAAACTCGAAATTATAATAACTTGATAAAATATAAATATAATATACGCTAACGTTCAAAGTTTGAGGTCAGTACGTTTTTTAAAAATAAAATAATACTTTTATTCAGCAAGGCTACATTAAACTGACTGAAAAAGTGAAAGTAAATACATTTATAATATCATTCTATTTCAAATAAACAACGTTTAAAAAAAAATAAATAAAATGTTCTATTCACCAAAGACTCCAGAAAAAAATATCATGGTTTCCACAGAAATATTAAGCAGTACAACTGTTTTCAACACTGATAATAATAATAATTAAAAAAAAATTATTGAGCACCAAATCAGCAAGACTGAAGTAATGGCTGCTGAAAATTCAGCTTTGCCTTCACAGGAGTAAATTACACTGTAAAATATAATAAAATAGAAAACAGTTATTTTAAATTGTACGGTTTTTACTGTATTTGTATCAAATAAATGCAGTCTTGGTGAGCATAAGAGACTTCTCAAAACAAAATAAATCTTACCAACCCCAAACTTTTGAATGATAGCATTATTATTTAAAATATATATTTATATTTTATTTTAAATATTAATAATATGGAGTTTATATACCTGCCAGCTGTACAACAGTGGCGATCCAGTACACCTTACTTGGCAAGGCTGTGTGGGTGTTGAGAACCTCCACTTTTAACCCCACATAGATGTCGTCCCATTGAGCGCAGAGTGGGGCCTGTGATATGGGGAGTAATGTATTGACCGTGATAATGCAATAGCAACAATCATGTGATAGACATTTGCGCATTGGTGTACACATTGTTATAACATTCACTACATTTCTCTTTTACAGGAAGATTTTTGCAAGAATCACGGTGGATAGAAATCACTCACATGTCTGAAGCAGGATACAGGGGCAGCGAGGAGGCCACTTTTCTCAAGGTAACTACCCCAGTCGAACCCAGCCAAAGTAGCTTGGAAGTAGACAGTACAACATCAACATTTAAACATTTGTAAAGCTCACTGTAGTGAAAAGTGAGAGTAATCTGTGTGTTTTCTTACCATCTTGTCCAAATGCTCTGCTCTCCTGATGCTGCTCATTGGTCTTGGACTGTGAAGCCTCAGTCTGTGATTTCAGAGACAGTTTGTGTGATGACTTCCTAGTGGGTGGTCTTCCCTAAGTACAAGGACACACCAACATTTTATCACTGTTCACATAAATGCGTAGAAATACTATACCAGACAATCCCACCTGGAGCCGTACAAGAATTGAGGATTTCTTTGTGTTGGATGAGTATGAACGTGAGCACGACACACTACAGAAGCGCTTGGACCTAGAGAAGGTTTCCGTGGTGCCTCTGGTTCCACACATTTCACATGTAACTGCAGAGACATAAAATTGAGTGGGGTTTACATATACTTGTCCATGGCATGCACTTGTCATGAATCCATGTTCATTAATATAAGTGTTCCTGAATTTACCTATTCCATCACTTTCTGACCAGGAAGAAAGTGTTGCAGAATTATTAACATCATCATCACTGGAATTCTGCTGATCGTGGTCTTCTCCATCAAATATTCTTTCTTCTCCATCATTCATAAATGTCAATTCCTGTTCATCCTTTTAGGAAAAGCAAAGTTATTTATTAATTAAATCAAACCAATGGTGTTAAAAAAAGTACATTTATCAAAATAAAATGATGACACACACACACACACACACACACACACACATACACACCATTGGTCAAAAGTTCGGAATAAATAAGATTTTAGTAATATTGTATAATATTACAATTTAAAATAACGGTTCAAAGCAGCTGTAACGGTTTATATGTTTTATTACTTTTTATATTATTAAATCTAATTTATTCCTGTGGTGGCAAAGCTGAATTTTCAGCCACTACTTCAGTGTCACATGATCCATCAGAAATGATTCTAATATAATTATTTGGTGCCCAAGAAACATATCTTATTGTCAATGCTGAAAACAGTTGTGCTGCTTAGTATTTTTGTGATATATATATTTTTCAGGATTCTGAATAGGAAGTTTAAAAGAACAGCATTTATTTGAAATAGATTATAAATATCTGTATTGTCACTGTCATTTTTGATCAGTTTAACTTTAATCTGACTTTGCTGAATAAAAGTATTAATTTATTTTATATATATATATATATATATTACTGATAGCAAAATGTATTAATTTTCCAATTATTATTATTATATTTATTTGTAGGTTTGGGCCTCCACCAGAGGCGTGAGACACTCACTGATGCGAGCTGCTGAGGTGCAGTGGTCGCTCCGCGTCTCCTCTTCGTACATGAGGAACAGGAGACACCTCTACCTCCGCAGTTACTGCACGGTGGTCGAATGATGAAAACCGTCGGGACAGCTCCATCCTTCAGCCTCAGCCCTTTGAATCCCATTGTCTTTGCAGCGGCATAAGATTTCGGATCAAAGCAGTCCTTGCTGAAGTGCTCAGAGCATAGATGGGAGTACGTCTTGCCGACCCATTTCTTTCGGGTCTTCTGGACCTGTTTCTCCCATTTAAGGAACTCCTCGGGGTCTTTGGGAAATCTGAACATTGAGACATTTTGCCCGCTGAACTTCCCGCAGCCATAAGCAACACATCGGTTAGGCATTTGTAATTTTTAATACAGATGTGGGATCGTATAGAGGTCCTCAGCGTCTTCGGGAATGTAGTCTGCAGATGGCTCCAAATAGCGACTGCGAATTACGTTCAAGAAGCATTAAAACAGTTACAAATTCCACCAGATAACATTAAACCACATTGCTTCACGGTTATTAGCACTCATTCAGTGGTGCAAGCATATAAACAAATATTTGAAGAGCATCGGAGAGCTCTGTATAAATTGTAAACTATGACATACACTGACCAAAAGTCAAAGCAACAATATGAACATTGTTGTGCGTAAAAGAGAACACCACAACAACATTTCTCACCTGCTTTTCCACTTAAAGCCAATGTGGAGTGAGTGGAGTGGTTTGCTTATCGTGGACAGCGCATTATCGCCATCATCCGGACTGGAGAAGCAGATTACGTTACAAAATGGTTTCATTAACCTGTATGATTTTATGCGCTGGTTGTTTGTAAAACGATGTGATGATTAAAAGCCTTAGTTTCATAGAAAACTATTTATATCTATTGTACATTAAATTTTAATTCAACAATATTTGAATAGTCATCTACGCTTACTGCAGCACAGTGCGGTTCCATGGTGTAATGGTTAGCACTCTGGACTCTGAATCCAGCGATCCGAGTTCAAATCTCGGTGGAACCTGACTTTTGTTTTCCGTGAGGTAAAGAGGAGTCAAGTACTTGTGCTTGTACTTACAGTTAAATGAATATCAATCAATAATAAAAAGGGAAGCCAAATTAGCACTTAACCAAGAATGATATTGCCAGTCTGGAAGCTGTAATGCTGAAATCACATGACTGTACCTGTACTCATGGTTATGGTTGGCTCCTCCTTTTTGCAAAGCTGAACTGGGTCAGTAAAGTAACACACTACTAACACTTGTTATAAGTGGAAAGATAAAAACTAACTATTAATCCTGTTAAATAAGTTCATTCACAACTGCATGCATGTACAAGTTCTCTAAAAGGCAGGAAATTAATATACTAGCAGAGTCTTTTATTTATAAGTGACTATGTTAAATTGAATTAGTAAGTTTTATATATGTGAAGTTGTTTGAACAAATATCATATGGCCTATCATCCAGTTTTTGTAGGTCCTATATGTAAAGTCCACTATTGAGGCCAGGCAGAGTGGCCCCACTTATACTATTTTGTCCCAGGCCCCATTCATTTTAGCACTAGCTCTCTGATGGTGTACAACTCCAAACACATTAGAACTGACAATTTCTTGCCATTTTTGTGTGCAGTATTCATCAGTCGGTCAGTGAATGGACAGTGGGTCAGCTGTGGGTAACCATAACCTTGACAAGTAACCTTAGTGCCTTTAGTAAAGTAAAGATTCTAGCATATAAGAAAAGAGAGAGAGAGCTTGAGGCTTATGTTGAAATATGGGAAGACAGATGATATGTGAAGGGTAGATATTTGGGATTGGGATGCATAAAGTGAGGTCATCAAAACAATAGAGTAAATTCAAAAAACATTATTTTAATGAATACATTGATTTTATAAATATAGGCCTAACATAGATTACCAGCCTCGGAGGCACTATTATAAGTCCTTTGGGAGTATTGATAACTGTCCTGCAATTATTGTCATAAAAGTTTCCAAAAGATTGATTCGCTTAGCCACATTGTGGGGTTATTTATTAATATTAACGCCTTGAGATGTACCATCTCATTTTCGAGGGGGTCCCATATTAAGGCACTTTTTCCTTTCATCTAATACATTAATGAAAATTGTACTCTGGACTTGTTAAATTCTCTCCACTTTTGCCAAATTAGCACTGCTTACAAAACAAATTAATACATTTTTCAATACGTCAAACTACTTCCATAAAAATAAAGCACTGGAGAGCATTTTCACTCCAAACTTCTCCAAAACACTTTCAATCCTTTGTTATAGAATGAAGTGTAGAAAAATACTATCAAGATAAAATAGCCTGCTTCATTATTGCTAGCCAATGAGAAATCAAAGGCTGATATCCAAAGTTATTTTCTAATAACTTGCCACTAAAATAAATTAGATAATATAAAAAAGGCAATCTGTGTTAATTATTAATGTAAAACATGAATCTTTATTAATGTAAAACATTAATATTTATTAAAAGAATTTAACACAATTTAGGTGTCATGTCATCCAACAGGGACAATCACCACAATTTAAATTAAATTAATTAGAGTAAGCCTACAACATATAATGGCTTAAAATTCAGTATATTAGCCATTTTTAATTTCTAGTGTAATGAACGAAAATGAACAAATTACTGTAATGTTGCTACAGAATCAGATGCTGGATTTTTTTCTTCGTTATTCTAAATTCATATTCCACAGCATGCAATTCTTGCATACATCAAATCAAATGTAATTCTTAACTTTGTTTTGTGCATAATATATAATAAGTTAAAATACTCATTAAAGTGGGATATTGTAGGATATTTATTCCTCTTTTTGAATAAGTAGCCTACTTTTAATTCACTGCATCTAATAACTAAATCCTGTTAAATTCAACCATGGAAATCTAGTATAGCTGATAAGATTTCAATTACTTCTTCAATTTTGACAATTTTCCATTAAAATTCCAAAATAAAACTATGTGAATTTGTATTTTCATAACAAACTAAATTTAATAATTCTGTACTAACATTTTGAGAAATTTAAATACCTACTCGACGTCTGTTTAAAAAACACAGTTAAAGAAAGAAAATAAAATTCACATTTTGGCTCAATTGAACTTTTTATACTATTTTGATACCACTTGATACTAACATGACCGTACGACAGACTACAAAACACACCTATGTTGCGAACAGATACGGCAGACGAGGAAATGTATTTCAAACACATCATCGCTCAATTCTGTATCTCTTGACGGGACTAGATGAGTTACTGTAGAGCCGCTGCGACCGTCTTTTTATCCTTTCTTGCCGAGTTGACTCCCCCTACCTCCTCCGCTTGCAGAATTGTATAAAGAACACAAATCGGGCTGGGGAGGGGGGTTGATACGCCGAAGCTGAAATCGAGAGGCGAACCCAGGAAAGATGACTATTTGTACACGGGACTTTCCCCCCCTTCGTCCCTAAAAAGGAGGGGGAAATGTCATATTTTTAAAAGCGATATTTTTTAAATCGAGGATTACGTATAGGCTTAGCCGCCTATCTCTGAGGATATATATTTTAATTCGTTAAAAAATATGGCCGAGAACGTTCTGGAGTCTGGCCCGCCTTCAGCGAAGAGGCCTAAACTGTCCTCCCCTGCTCTATCTGCCTCCGTCAGCGATGGAAACGGTAAATATTTATTTTGTTGAATTGTTACGATAGTGAATATTTGAATCACTGGATGCTTGTTTTCTATATACCCATGCACGCTGAAGTCTTTAAGCGGGGAATGGGGTTTTCTTTTTAGTTTTGTGCCAGGCTAGCAAGCTCAGGCTAGTTTGGGAAGCTAACGACGTCGGGTCCGCACGAGACTAGCTTTAGCTTGCCATTCCAGCTAGGTTAGCATTAGCGCTTCTCTGTCGATGTTGGGATTCACTCACAGCGGCTGCACGCTGCTTTCCCTCAGCAAGGGACTGTGCTTGGTGTCAACTGGTGTAAATGTAAAACTAACGGGTGCAAGGAAAAAAAAATGGGATCTACAGTGGCAAAAACAGTAGTGTTTTTTTTTGTGTGTGAAACGCCTGTTTCGGTTTGGTTCCCACTTGCAAAGAGTTGGGATCACTTCTTCAGATAATAAATATAATGTATAACGATTAATAAAAAATTGCATCAATAATTAGGCTTCTACGAATAGATTCTGAAAGCCTAGTCTTCACATTTAATCAATGCTCCTTTATTTACTAATGATCGACATTGATTAGCCTGCTAAACTGAATCAATCAACTTCAAAACTTTCTGACTGCACTTAAACACGATTGTTTTCACAAACTACTCATGTGCAGCGAGCACAAACGTTAGCCTCTGTTCCTTGTGTTTTACTCCACATATTTTCCTGTTCTTTTTAATGTTAATAAATGTGATTAATATTGGTTAGCTAAGATGGTCAGCTAATAACAGACTGATGCTGAAGGCCCGCACATTGTTAGCTAGATGCAAATCAACTAATTCCTCATTATTTTAAGGTCCAGAGGTTTATTCACTGGTTTGAACTTATTTGCTTGTTTATGGCGCTTGAATGGAGGAGGCTTAATGTTTGTGTGATTTGGAGGATACCAATGTACTTGTGTTGTGTTTGAGTGAGTTAGCTTGCTGGCTCAAATAGCCTTTTAGTGCGTCGGTCATTTTTTCGGATCTTGATTTCCATTGTTCAGCCACAACACAACTGACGAGCCCGTCTCTTAAAAACAAACCATAAAACTCATTTAAACCTTAGCGATGCAAATTATTACCACACAAGTGTCCTGATGTTTCTTATTAAATGTTAAAGGTTCGAGTTATTATACTTGAACGTATCTTCAAAAGCGAAGTACGTTTCTTTGTTGATGTCTCTAATGTTTTCAACATTTTGTTCAAACTCGAGTTTGATCCGGTACATATAAGTGTACATATATACATATATGTAAGGAAATTACATACTTTATTTTTTTACTTTTGGATAGATGCAACTGGTAGGTGTGGGTGATTGCAATACTTGCATAAAGAAGTTTCCTTTAGACATTTTTAGTGGAATTTAAAAAGAACAACATTATTTTTAAGATTTCATAAATCTTATCACAATGAAATACCATTTTAAATGAGCAAGCATCACCAGCAAGTCTCAT
This sequence comes from Sinocyclocheilus anshuiensis, assembly GCF_001515605.1. Lineage (NCBI taxonomy): Eukaryota > Metazoa > Chordata > Actinopteri > Cypriniformes > Cyprinidae > Sinocyclocheilus > Sinocyclocheilus anshuiensis. Next base: position 409,858 of record NW_015542365.1, on the reverse strand, counting down.
CCACTAGAGTCTAAGTAGTGACTACCTGAATACATTACATCCTAATTCAACAACATGTACTCATCTGTTTAGCTTCCTGTCAAACCACAGCCCGCCATTTCAGATAGTCATTAATAAACACAGCTGTCACATTTCCAGCGAAGTGGCTGTGGAAGTAGCACATCATTTTGGATTGAATGACAACTTTACGTAGCCGATGACAGGACATGCCCATGTCATTACACTCAGTTTTGGGATGCACTTTTGGGATGTACAAAAGTACAAATGAATAAATCACAAACTGTGTTTTCATAATATGTTGATAGAAAGTGGTCACGGTGGTCTTTTCTTAGCTTCATATAGGATGATTTATCCATTTCAGCTGCCCATGCTGTATATATTCATGCATTCTTAAGGGCCGTTCACACCGAGAACAATGAATGTAATGATAACTATAAAGCGTCCACACCAATGCATGATCACGTTCTGTTTATAATAAGTGCACGCTGCAGTTATGTTAAACTCTTTAAAGTCGTGTGGATTATCATTGGCCTGTCAGTGTTATCATTTAATCACCTGGAGAAAAAAATGTTTCAGAAAGCGATTCCAACAAAATGTGTTCCTCTGTGTCATTCTAGAATTGGAATGATTATTAAAACTATAGTTTTGTCGTCCATTGTGTGAACATGCCTTAACTGTAATTTTTTCATGATTATAAAAGCACTGATTTAACTGATGTTGTACACAGATTTAAAAGTCATTAACACAATGCATTTGTGAGTTCTGCCTTAAATCTCAAGGCGTAGGTCAGTGGAATGGAAAAAATATGTAAGGTCTTGAGAGGGCACAACAGTGTAACATGTCCATGTAACTCATTTACGTCGAAAAGCGGTGCAGTGGAATGCAAAAAAAACAAAACATGCATTCTGTGTGAATGGCCCCTTAATCCATTCTTCGTTTTCTCCCAATGAACTTTTCATTTGATGTTCTTTCTTATGTCCAGATGTCAGAGTGTTCAGGTATATTGCTGAATCTATCCCAAGACAAGGATATATTATGTATTATTCTCCCATCATTAAACCTGCTTCTAAATTCTAATTTCCTGCTGTAGATTTTTGCTCGCTTTTTGACCTGGAGTATGACCTTCCAGATGAGCTGATCAGTTCCTCCGAGCTGAGCCTAGCAAATGGAGGGGACCTCGGCCAGTTGCATGGCAATTTGGGTAGTGGGGGCGGGGCCATTGGAGGAGTTGTGTCCAGTGGCCAGGATGCAGCAGCCAAACACAAGCAGCTCTCTGAACTCCTCCGGCATGGATCCGCATCTGCAGCACAGCAGCAGGGTGCGATGGGTAGCCCAGCAGGAGCCTCAATGGGGCTTTTTGGGAATATGAAGGCTTCACCAGGTACTCAGGGCATGGGCCCGCAAGGGCAGCAACGTCTTTCCCCGCAACAGGCCATGCTTATGCAACAGCAGCAAATGGCAGGGATGGTGGGCAACATGAACAGGAATATGCTCGGACCTCAGAAAGGCAACGGACAGCAGCAAGCAGGAGGGCCTGCGCCTCAGCAGCAAAACATGCTGGGAGCGCAGATGATGAACGGATCGCCCAGAATAGGACATCACAACCCGAGCATGGGCAGCAGCAGTAACCTGTTAGCAGAGGCTCTTCAACAGCACCAGACAGTAGGAGGTCAGGGGGGACTGAGGGCACAGCAGCCTGGAGCAATGAACAAGGTAGTGACAACATCATCAATGTTGGTCTGAGGCACCTTATAGAAATGCTTTATATTGGCCAAAGTTATCCTGTTTATTCCTCATTAGAGATGCGTGAAAAAATGGTAAAAAATGGTATTAGCCAATAAATGTGAGATTTTGTTAAGTTTCAGTATTGGACCAATATATTTAAAGGGGTCCTATTATGCTCTTTTACAAAGTCTTGATTTTGTTTTGGGGGTGTACTAGAACAGGCTCTCATACTAGGTTGTTTGAAAAACACATTATTTTTCACATATGTTACATTATTACAACACTTCTCTCCCGAGTCTGGCCTGAATGGCTCGAATAGTTCCTGTATCAAATGAAGGCCCGCCTTCTGAAATACGAAATGTGCTGTGATTGGTTAGCTGGGCCAGTGTGTGTTGTGATTGGCTCCACTCGCACCTGGTGGGGAAATGTCATGCCCCTTACCATAGCCGCCTGCAAGCTTCAGTGTAAATATTGCGTCAAAATCAAATCAATTTGAGCACGATTTAAACCCGGATGATTGTAACCACTCTAAGTTCGTCTGCCTTGTGAAAGCTAGCGTGTCTCCGAACATAGTGATAACACTCGTTGCCTTCTCTAGTGCAGCTCAACCAGGTCTCGTCCCATTCGTCGATATCACAAATCCTGGAAAATATGCGTTGTAGTTTTTGAAAAGTTATTTCTGTTAAATAAAATATCTCCTTTTGAAGTGGACTTTGAGCTTTGTAACTTTGTAGATCTTTTTTATGCTCAAACAGCAACATTACAGACTAAAGTTGAAAAAGTGAAAAAGCATAATAGGACCCCTTTAAGATGATAAATTATAGCCAAATGACGACAACTTTTTGGGGCAATAATCCCTCCCTTCCAGCAACCTGTTACTCGCACGAGATCGCAGCAATTAACAAATGACAACAATCCAATCAATTCCAGATGGAGAAAATCATGCGTTTCACACTGATATACACTGCAATAGAGAAGAAAAGATGATCACAACAGTTTTATTCCGACTTTAATTTTAAAAGCAGCTTTCTCATTTGAAGCACATAGCTATCTGGACTGGAAAGGTGAGCATTTTTCTCACAGAATGTAGATTAGTACTTAATAACAGTAAATTCTTTGTAATCAGCTTTAGAATATAAATGATTATTAGGTAAATATCTTACAGAATTTCTGTATTGCTGATCTCATATCTTTCATAGGGCATTAAACTGTTTATTTTTTCCCCAAATTCTATATTTCTGTTTGAATTTTTCTGGATTCTATTTTAATGGTTAAAATTTTAATAATCAAACAATCAACTGAATTCATAACATTTTTACAATTTACTAAATAGTTACATTAAATTAAAATGTAATGAATTTACCAATAGTTCCCTATTAAATTAGTTTTATTTTTTCCCAGAAATTCAGTTGACTTTTTAAATTTTTTTTTATTCTGTTTTATGATTTAATAAAAATGTATTATCAAAGCTGGTGGTAATCAAATAACTGTTGAAAACTTGAACAATTTAATGAATCTTTTAAAATGTTATCTAATAAAAAGCCTGTTGTACAGCAAATTGATTGCAGAAAAAGTGCTGTACAACAGGTTTACTGTTTAAATTAAAGGACAAAATCATGGATGAAAAATTGTGATATTCCTTAAGTAATGTTTTAATAAGTTGTATTATTATTTCTTTGAGAAGTAAATGTTACTGTATAATGGTAATATATTTGTCATAATTTCATTGAATTAAACCAAACGCTTATTTTAGGGGTTTATAGTGAAGACCTTTGAGTTGCTATGTGTATCTGACGATAGTTTTATCAAATTAAAAGTTGAAATGCTCGTGAAGTGAATTCGCAGTGCAGCTCTTGAGATCAAGATTGAAAAACACCACTAGCATGCTTCAGTGTGTAGACTAAACTGTGCTGACACAGACATTAGTCCATATTGCAATTTGATTAAACATACAGTCCTCCTTTGATGTACAGTAAATTCCTTTTTATGACTGGATTCCAAGATTTTGTCCACATGGTGGAAATAATAGGTCCCTACACACATCCATAGGAGTTTTTTTTTGTTAGAGGGAAATAAGAATGCTTCTCCAAAAAAACTGTCTGTTTGTTGCAGATGGGGATGAATGCAGGTTCAGGCCCCTATGGAGGCCCGTATGGTCAGCCTGCCAGTCAGGGTCTGGGTGTTGCAGGGCTGGCCCCTCAGCTCCAGAACAAACCAGGTCTCCCCAACAGTCCGGCCCAGTTTAACCTCGACAAGAAGCCTGTGCAGAGCATACCTGGCATGGTTTGTATTCAGTCATACAGACTTTAGACTCATTTGAAAGAAATCTACAAGATATCCTAATGTCTGTTATTTTGTGATTTTCACAGCAGGCTTCCCAGCCTTCCCCAGTGGGTGCTGGCGGAGGCGCAGGAATGGCCGGCATTGTGCCTAACACCCAAGGAACTCTTGGGCCCGGATCAGCTCCATCAGCTGTGTCTGCAACAGCAGTGGGAGGAGTTCCTCCAGCAGCCGACCTGGAAAAGCGCAAACTCATACAGCAGCAGCTGGTGCTTTTGCTCCATGCCCACAAGTGCCAGCGGAGGGAGCAGGCCAATGGGGAAGTAAGGCAGTGTAACCTGCCCCACTGTCGCACCATGAAGAACGTCCTCAACCACATGACGCACTGCCAGGCTGGCAAATCTTGCCAAGGTGAGTGTATAAACTGCACAGAATTGAAATAACGTGGCACTTTTGTGGCATGTAGTTCTATTGTTCAGCAGTTCTGCCTATTTATACAACATGGTGCTATTACTAATATTAGGTTTGTGTTTTTATTGCTTTTTAGTGGCGCACTGTGCCTCATCCAGACAGATAATCTCTCACTGGAAGAACTGCACGCGGCATGACTGTCCAGTATGCCTACCACTGAAAAACGCAGGAGACAAGAGGAATCAGCAGAGTGAGTGTGTGTATTAATTCAAAACATGCTGTTTCATACATCTCAACTTACTTTTTGTTTGTATGTATGTGTTTTTGCTGTTAGAATCTTATCATTGTCTTCAATGTTGCAAAATTGGACATTTCAACAGTTGTATGACTATTAAGTTTGTATGGAAACTGTCACTTAATTTGATTTGTTTGATTTTTTTTTTTCTCCAAATGATTTCAGCTCTCCTAGGCACTGGTGGTGTGGGGTTAAGTTCTTCTTTGGGTAATGTAACTGGTGGTACACCCAGTGCCCCCCATCTCAATACCCCAGGGCAGATAGACCCCAGTTCCATCGAGAGGGCTTACGCAGCCCTGGGCCTTACATACCAGGGAAACCAGGCTTCCCCTCAGCCTGTCCTACAAACACAACGGGCAATGAACACAATGGGTAATGACAAACCGAGACACTTTCCAGTATTTTTTATATATATATATATATATATATATATATATATATATAATTATTATTATTTTTTTTTGTGTATTTGTCCACTGCCACTTAAAAGTTTGGGGTCAGTGAGGTTTTTTGTTTTAAATTCCTTTATTCAGCAAGGATGTGTTAAATTTATCAAAAGATAGACATTTTTTTTAATAGACATTTTCATTAGACTTGGAAATGAAGTTTTGCAGTGGTACCTATTCTCATGACCTTTCTTGTTACAGGAGCAAATCCCATGGGAGTAAACGGAGCAGTGGGTGGTCAGTCTCAGAATCAGCAATCTAACCTTCTCCAGGAAACAATGTTGCATCTGAATATGAACTCGCAGAGGTAAACAAACCCTTGGGTTCATCTTGCGTAACTAGTCGCCATTCACTGCTCTGCATTCAGTTGGTCTTAAAATCTCACAGTAACACTAATCCACATCAGCAGGTGTCTGTCAGCTTTGACAAGTTCATATATAAACATAGAGTGGTCCTCATTTGTTTTCGCTCCCCTTTCCCCAGTCTGATGAATGACAATGCTGTGGGCGGTGTGGGGTCTATGCCTGTGGCAAACCCAGCTGCCAGTGCTGGCATGAGCAAGAACTGGCACGAGGACATCACCCAGGATCTACGCAACCACCTGGTGCACAAACTGTAAGTTGTACACTGCTATGTGAAAATTATGCCTGAAGAAGTTACGTTAACATTTTTTATTAGTCACATTTTATAGTGAAATAATTAATTTTTTTTATCAGATACTGAAATGAACAATCTTATAATATTTGTTATATTGATGTGTGTTGGTTGTCAATTGTTGTTTTTCATTACTGCTGTGTTATTACTATATTTCTTTTAAAATAAATTGATCTTGCCATGAAAATAGCCATAGATGCTGGGGTGGCAATAAAAATAAACAAACAAACAAATAGATAAATTCTAGTATTCTTATAAATATATAAATTATTTATAATAACCAATAATAACCAGTAATTTATTAATAATAATAATAATAATTACCAATAAATAACCAATGAAAACCAAGGCTTTTGATATTCAGTTGATATTTATTTCTTCTCCTTTGCTGCTCTTCAATTTCTTCAGAGTCCAGGCCATTTTTCCCACTCCAGACCCTGCTGCACTGAAGGACCGGCGGATGGAGAATCTAGTGGCCTATGCGCGTAAAGTTGAGGGGGATATGTATGATTCCGCTAACAGCAGGGTGAGGGTATTGTCTTGTTGCCTGTTAATGATTTGTGTTTAATTGTAATGACTGATTTGTCACCATTTATACATCACACTTCTCAGGCTGAGTATTATCACCTGCTGGCGGAGAAGATTTATAAAATCCAGAAGGAACTGGAAGAGAAGCGAAGGACAAGGTTACAGAAGCAGGGCATGATGCCTACGCAGCCTGGTATGTCCCCCACTGGCCTGCAGCAAGGGCCCACTGGGATTGGTCAGACTGAGCTACCCACAGGACTGCCTTCTAGTGAGTACTCATCCACCAAACTTGTCTCTCTTTGCGACCAATTAGCAGGTAACTAAATGCCTATTGGCTATTAAAAAAGGGACAAGCCTTTCAATGTTTCCTACCCAAACGTCTGGTCCTAAAGGAAATATGTCAACAGAACAGAAAACTGCTCTAGTCCAGCAATTTCACAGGGTCTTGTTTTTTGTTTTATTGTTTTGCCCCTCTACCTGCAGATGGCCCTCTCTCGGATCCTTCAGTGGTGCGGCCTATTGGTCCAAACCAGATGTTGAACAGGATGCAGAATGCTATCGGTTTGTATATCTCATATACATGTATTTGTGTTTACTGAGATATTCTAAATGTTTAATTTTATATATGTGTACACTACTGATCACAGTTTCTTTTTTTAAGAAATACTTTTATTCAGCAAGTGCAACTTTACAGATCTTCTTTATGCACCAAGAGCTTGTAACACTCCACAGAGAAAGGAAAAATTGAAATCGCATCATATGACCCCTTTAAGATTATCAAAAGTGACAGTAAAGACTTTTGTGTTGTAACAAAAAAATCTATTTAAAATAAATGCTTTTCTTTTGACCTTTCTGTTCACCAAAGAATATTGACAAAAATATGTATACATCATGGTTTCCACAAAGAATTAAGACTGAAAACTGGTATGATGGCTGCTGAAAATTCAGCTTTGCCATCACCAGAATAAAGTACATTTTAAAATATATTAAAATGGAAAACTATTGTTTTAAATTGTAATATTTAACAATATTACTGGTTTTACTGTATTTTACTGTACATACACACACACACTCACTTCTGTGAGATACTGTGTATATATATATATATATATATATTAACTCTCCTCTGCTCTGTGCATTGCAGGCATGAACCCATTTGGGAACCATATGGGAATGCAGTCCATGGGCCAGAGATCTACACCTCCTCTTCCAATCAGCACACCTCTTAACCAGGTCATTACTGTGACTGGAAGTGATACCTTTTGTAGTTTTGTGGTTTAAGTTTGTTTTAAGTGTGTGCACAAAATATTTCTTCTAAATGCTGAATGTTTTGGCTGTTTCAGGGAAGCATGGGCAGTGTGAGGATGCCACAACCGAATGTTGCACAGATGCAAAATCAGTACAGGCAAACTGGACCGTTTCAAGGTTCAAATCCTGTTCTTGGTGCTGGATCTGTTAATATGGCACACCCAGGAAATGACAGCCCTGTCACTCAAGTAAGAGGGCATAGATGTTCTCTGAATTGTATTACACTGAGCGAATATTACTTCTACTATTACACATCAATACATGTTATATTTTTGGTAGACATGTGGTCCTAGTCTTTCCACACTGAGTGCGATGCAAAAAAGCGAGGCGAATCACGACGAACGGTGCTTTCACACCGAACGCGAAACGATTGTTCGCTTTCTGCTAATTCACGCCTGCACGCTAGGTGACGCCGACCAACAAGGCATTTTTCCTCAGATATGTATCTCGTAAATGGATTTACCATCATCCACTGCTCAATATACAGCATTAAATTAAGATAAACAAGGTTCTACACCAGAAACAGACTATCTATAATGCTTACAAGAATAGGCTACATCCTAAAATATAATTAGAAGTACAATTAGCATCAAGCTACACTTGAAAATGTATGTAATTATTAATGTATTTGCTTACCCACTTTAAACCATGATCGAGTGCTTGTAATAACTTCCAGTTGTGATCTATAGTTGATTTTGGTTAAGCAGACACATGCACTCTTTGTATGTTTAATAACGCTACACTGCTAATATTTGTCATAAACATCCTTTATTGCTATAAAAATACCATGAGCTGCATACAAAACACATATAGAATATATATCGTCATAATCATGTCTATTTGCTTTCATATTTCATGTGTAGAAAAAAGTGAACGCGCTCTGACTCATAACACTCGTGCACGTGGAAGAAAATGGACGGTGCTCTACAGATCACATAATTCAGTGGACAATTAATAGAAATGTTATTCTGTATAAAGAGCATGTGAGAATAAATCTGTTCTTTTTTTATTTTATGTTATTTTTCCTTTTCAGAGGGAAAATACATACAGAGATCAGGACATAATTTCTCAGAAAGAAAGAAAAAAAATAAATGAAAACGCATACATACACCTTAATGTTACTATGAAGAGTATGTACAGTGGGTACGGAAAGTATTCAGACCCCCTTAAATTTTTCACTCTTTGTTATATTGCAGCCATTTGCTAAAATCATTTGTTAATTTTTTTCCTCATTAATGTACACACAGCACCCCATATTGACAGAAAAACACAGAATCGTTGACATTTTTGCAGATTTATTAAAAAAGAAAAACTGAAATATCACATGGTCCTAAGTATTCAGACCCTTTGCTCAGTATTTAGTAGAAGCACCCTTTTGATCTAATACAGCCATGAGTCTTTTTGGGAAAGATGCAACAAGTTTTTCACACCTGGATTTGGGGATCCTCTGCCATTCCTCCTTGCAGATCCTCTCCAGTTCTGTCAGGTTGGATGGTAAACGTTGGTGGACAGCCATTTTTAGGTCTCTCCAGAGATGCTCAATTGGGTTTAAGTCAGGGCTCTGGCTGGGCCATTCAAGAACAGTCACAGAGTTGTTGTGAAGCCACTCCTTCGTTATTTTAGCTGTGTGATTAGGGTCATTGTCTTGTTGGAAGGTAAACCTTCGGCCCAGTCTGAGGTCCTGAGCACTCTAGAGAAGGTTTTCGTCCAGGATATCCCTGTAATTGGCCGCATTCATCGCAATATAACAAAGAGTGAAAAATTTAAGGGGGTCTGAATACTTTCCGTACCCACTGTATATACAGAGTATGTATGCCCTCAATCTTGAAAACAAATTTCTCAAATGTTACATACGCATTATATTTTCTTTCTCTTAACTACAACTATAAACAAAAGAACATGGGGAGCTATTGCTTACAACTCATACAAAAAGATAATTTAAAAGTACTGTTACAATTCAAGAAAAATCTGGGCGTACCGGTTTAATATAATCTATCCATTTATTCCAAATTAGAAATGAAAATTATATGAAAAATATAGTTTTTCCATCACATATATAATGTGTATTGTATCAATCCACTCTTCAACTGTGGGTGACTCTGGCTTTAGCCATTTTTTAGTAATTTCTTTTTTACTAGCCGCCAGAAGAATTAACAACAATTTCTTATCCAATTAAACAATTAAAAACAATCTTTACTTCAAAAACAGCTTCCAGATTCCTTTTTATCTCTTGCCAATATGGGGTTAGTTTCTGACACCCCCAAAAAATATGGTATTGGTTAGCTTCCTTTTCCCCACATAATCTCCAGCAGCTAGTACCCTTCCCTTGGTGATTTTTCTGTGATGGTGTAATAAAGAACCTAATAACATTCTTCCAACAAAATTCTCTCCACATGGTTGAGCTTGTAGATTTCCATTGTGTTTTACAAATTTTCTCCCAATCCTCATCTGAGACATTAAAATTCCCTTCCAGAGAATAAATCTGTTCTCAAATACCAATGATAACAAGAACTCGGCGTGCACTCTCTTCTCTTATCCGGGATACTCTTCTTCTGTGTTTGTTTACACTGGTTTTCGAAACAGCGCCACCACTCTTGCCTTTTTGTGCAACAGCAACTTCTCCGGTCACGTGATCCTAGCTCAAATCTTATTGGACGGTCTGTGTTTTCACTTTGCGAAACTGAAAAGATTAATCGGACTGGTTCGAATAAAAACATTCGTATTTTCCGTGCCCGAATGTTCGTGCTCTATGTAGAAGCATCCATAGAAATCTACTGTTTTATTCTAGCGCGTCATCGCGTCCGATATTCATTTCGCTTTTTCGCAGTCAGTGTGGAAAGGCCTTTAGTCATTACACATTCTAGAGCTGCAATACATCATGTATGATACTTGCTCAGAACTGCATCATGAATGCATTCTCAGTGTTTGCTCTATTTTTATTTTGTCAGCAGGGACAAATGCCTACTTTATCATCTTTACCAATGGGCAGTCCTTTAGCCCAGCCGGGGTCTGTTGGAGGGGCAGGCAATGGGTCCTCAGTGGGCTCTCTGGGTCCCAACAGCATGAGTGGGGTTCCTCCATTGTCCACCACAACACAGTCAATCAGCTTCCCCCAATGCTCACCCTTCTACCAGAATTCTCCTTCCCCAGCTCATAGCCGCACACCCACGCCCACATCGGGTTCCCAGACACCCCAGCCTCACACACCCAGCCTACCCCAGTTAGCCGGCAGTCAGCAGCAGTTACCTCCGTCCGCCAGTTCTGACAATGCCATGCAGCCTCCGCAGCAGTCATTAGGAGGAACTCCTCCTGCTGTGTCTCATAGTGGCCTCTCTACGCCAAATGCCAGCCAGCATCCCCGCACTCCAGTGAGTACTGCCGTTTGGTATGCAACAAAAATCCTGGGGCCTCATTTATAAAACCTTGCCTAGAATGATCCTAAATGTGAATGTTTGACAACTTCTGAAATGTTCCTACGAGTAATTTATAAAATGTCCATACGCACAAAAATATTCCTAAATGCATTCCACTTTAAGAGGAAGTAGTGTTAAAGAGAGAGTTCACCCAAAAATTAAAACCATTTATCAGAAAACCATAGATAATTAATGATTTAATTTCAGTGACGTTTTCACTTGTGGCCTCAGTTTTGGATCTCTATACACTTAATTTTTGGCTTTTTTTTTCCTGTCTTAAGTTGTCTCATAAGGGTTCTGTACCAGTGGACAGCCAGGCTGTTACCCCTGCCTCCGTCAGCAGTGCAGACACATCATTTCAGCAGGGTCCTTCAGACTCCACAGCCACCCTTGAGCCTAAGGTGGAGGTCAAGCAGAAAGTAGACGAGGATGAGGATGAGGATGAAGAAGGCATGACAGGAGGTAAAACTGGAAAACATGAAGATATTAAAGCTGAGGAAAAGCCTGAGGTAAGAAATGGAAGTTTCATTTTCAGTAAATAAGAATTCTGAAGTCTAAAATGTATTATTTCTCCCCCCTTTCTTTAAAAATTATTCAACGTGGATTGACTGCTTTCTTTGTGACTTATCAGATAAAGAAAGAGGAGCCGAGTGATGGTGTACCAATGGAGACTTCTTCCACTGCAACTGGGGAGGACAAAAAGCCAGACATAAATTCTGAGCCTAAAGAAGAGGAGGAGGGTTCAGGGTCTACAGCAAACCACAGTTCACCTTCTGGATTCCCTAACAAAAAGAAAAGTATGATCAGAACCCACCTTTGTATTTTAGTTGCTAGAGTTGTCTTCAGTATGAAACCAACCACTGGTACCTTGGTATTGATGCTCTATGCATATAATAGGCAACAATTAAATAGCCATGCAACATATTTAATCTCACACATCAACAGATACTTTTTATTACTATTTTACTCTCTATTTGACCACAGATATGTTTGTAATTTGATGCTTTAGGCTTGCTTAAATTGAATCTCACCATCAGTAATGACTGAAGCGTTGATTTCAGATTTTGTTTTAAGCCATTAGAAATATTAAGGGCTTAAATATAAAGGGGTCATATGATGCGATTTCAAGTTTTCCTTTCTCTTTGGAGTGTTACAAGCTGTTCGTGCATAGATAAGATCCCTAAAGTTGCAAAGACTAAAGTCTCAAACCCAAAGAGATATTCTTTATAAAAGTTAAAGGGATAGTTTACCCAAAAATGAAAATTTGATGTTTATCTGCTTACCTCCAGGGCATCCAAGATGTAGGTGACTTTGGTTCTTCAGTAGAACACAAACAAAGATTTTTAACTCAATCCGTTGCAGTCTGTCAGTCATATAATGTAAGTGAATGGGAATCGCGGCTTTGAGAGTAAAAAAAACATACACAAACAAAACCAAATTAAACCCTGCGGCTCGTGACAATACATTGATGTGTAAAGACACGGAACGATTGGTCTGTGCAAGAAACTGAACCGTATTTATATAGTTTTTTACCTCTGATTCACGCAATGTCTGAACTGTCCTGAGCACGTTCGCGTCTTCTTCTTCAGCCGGCGCGTGACGCGTCTTCTTCTTCTTCTTGCTTTACGGCAGATCGCAGACTTATAAGTGCATTACCGCCACCTATCTCTCAAATGGACCATTGACACT
>NW_015542365.1:394046-394274 GCF_001515605.1 Sinocyclocheilus anshuiensis | reverse complement strand
TTCTCTTTGGAGTGTTACAAGCTGTTCGTGCATAGATAAGATCCCTAAAGTTGCAAAGACTAAAGTCTCAAACCCTTCTTTATAATCTTTATAAAAGTTAAAGGGATAGTTTACCCAAAAATGAAAATTTGATGTTTATCTGCTTGCATCCAAGACATCCAAGATGTAGGTGACTTTGTTTCTTCAGTAGAACACATATGATGATTTTTAACTTTAACCGTTGCAATC
>NW_015542365.1:392176-393659 GCF_001515605.1 Sinocyclocheilus anshuiensis | reverse complement strand
AAGATTTGCATAACACCGCCCAAATGTATACGCAAAGAAAGAAGGCGTAACTTTGATTCTCGCTGTAGTATTGATGCTGCCACCGCCATGTCGTGGAGATGCTGTGTTTCGTAGTGAAAGCGAAACTACTTTGTTTGGCCTTCCATTAGAGGACACAACTAGAAATCAGTGGTTAAATTGTATTTACAACACTCTAAAAAAAACATCTGTTTTGGTTCTGATTATCATGTTTATCGCGCTGAAATCATGCGTTTTAAACCATATGAGTTTAAACTTCTTATATATGGTTTTCTGAGAGCACACATCCGAAGCACACAGACAGAAAGCGGCTGTCACAGCATGTGAGTACTAAACTAAGTTCTCATTCACACACGTTTGTTAAAAACACATGAGTTACAAAAAACAGTTGGTTATGTCTGTGAAGGTAAACAGCTGGAAAATAAATCGCATGTTTATTTTAGATCTGTGTGGCAGCAGCAATATACAGTAAATAAATCAATAAATCCACTGCTCTCTTGTCTCCTCTGAGGCTGGGACTAAATAGTGTTATGTGCTCGTCTGTGCAGCCAATGACAGAACAGTTAGCATGTTTTGCTCAAACTTTCGCCATGGCATTAGAACTAGTACATCGCTGTCACTTGCAAAAACACAATAACGGCGCCGTGAGTGTAAATTTACAGATTAAGGGGCGGTAATACTATGAGATACTTAAAACCTGGAAAAGTCAGATTTCCATGATATGTCACCTTTAATGTGTGCCACAGGTTAGCTGTTGCTTATTTAGAGTGAATAGCTTAAAGGGGTCATATGATGTTGCTGAAAATAACATTATTTTGTGTATTTGGTGTAATGCAATGTAGTTACGTGGTTTAAGGTTAAAAAAACATTATTTTCCACATATTGTACATTATTGTTGATTTTTACAAAGTTAATCAATCTGAAAATCACGGTGTGCCCTGATTGGCTAGCTATCTAGTGCGTTGTAATTGGCCGAATACCTCAATGTGTGATGGAAATGTTATGCCCCTTACCAGGTTCAGGAAACTTTCCTCCGTAAAATGCGCTGCACACATTTTAATATTTGGGTTGTACTCTTCTGGAACAGTGTGTAAATAAAACTCAACCACTGATTTCTAGTTGTGTCCTCTGGAAGGTAAAACAAAGTAGTTTAGCTTTCGCAACGAAACACACTGCTAGGGCTGGGTATCGTTCAAAAATGTTCGATATCGATACCGATACCGATACCTTGACTTCGATACCGGTTCCGGCACGATACTTTTTTCGATACCAATTTTATGAAATCAATTTTAGCAAGATTACATTATCTAAAAAAAAAAAAACTTTACTTGAAGGGGTGTGCATAAGACTGACATGACACCTTCATAATCATGACATGACACCTACATAATCATGACATGACACATGTCATGAATATGAAGGGTTTTTTATGCATGTTTATGACAACTGTCATTAAGTGTCATTC
>NW_015542365.1:366547-388315 GCF_001515605.1 Sinocyclocheilus anshuiensis | reverse complement strand
GAAATCTTCCCACACAGTGACGTAGATATGTGGGGGCGTGTTTGAACGAGGCATTTTAGGAAGCCGTGGCTGAGCGTTCACTTTTATGAAAAATATCTCTTTGGGTTTGAGACTTTAATCTTTGCGACTTTACGAGTCTTCTGTATGCACGAACAGCTTTTAACACGCCAAAGACAAAGGAAAACATGAAATCGCATCATATGACCCCGTTAAATATTTACTATTGCATGTATTTCCAGATTTTAAGAACGATGTTGTAGTAATTCTGTTTCTCTTACTTGCTTTGTCGTCAGTTTTTAAGCCAGAGGAGCTGAGGCAGGCCCTGATGCCCACACTGGAGTCTCTTTACCGCCAGGACCCTGAGTCTCTGCCCTTCCGCCAGCCTGTGGACCCTTCACTACTGGGAATACCAGTACGTCTGCTGTCTGGTCACAACCACCTTAATACAGTGCTGTTTTTGGCTTAACATAACCATACTATTAAAGTCCCCATGAAATCAAAATTAAAGTTTTTTGGGTGTTAGTATCAATATGTTAGTCTTAAGGTTATCTATAAGGCAGTGTGCTCCAAAACAGTGACAAAATTTGCATTTAGAAGATATAAGCATTCAAAGCTTGCAGTTCGTCACTTCCGCCAAAACGGCTCAACGATTTTTTTGACGTCACATCATACTTCAGCTTCTCATCAAACTTTCTGTCCAATCAAATGCTCTCTAGAATCTGAAGCGCCCGCCCCCTACACTATAAAATAGACGCTGAAGCCGCGGCTGAAATCGGTCACTTGTCCACAGAATTAGTATTTTCTGTACAGTGAATGGCACGTAGTGCACTATATAGGGGACGGAACGATTCAAACCGTGTAAATATGCTTTCCATTGAGGAAAAAAATAAGTCTGGTTTCGCGCTGTGTCACGCTAACCACCGCACCGCACACACACTCTGCTCTGTTCCAGAGACACGATAGCACAGAGCGGATTACATGTGAGAGTCGGCGCAGACCACAAAATGTATCAGTTAAAATGACGTCAGCACATAGAGTAACGCTGCGTGTTTCTAAGCATTTCAGGGGACCTTTAAAGGATAATTAGCTGTTTTTTTTTTCAAGCAGTTTTGCATTGTTACAATGTTAATAATACATGTAAATGAACAAGGTGTACTTATTCTCTGTTACGTACACCCAGACATCCCCTTTTATCAGCAAAAATCAGGCTCCAGCAGACTACTGACACCTTCAAGGCTTTTGTTAAAACTACAGATTGAACTTCTGAATTTTTGTTTTCTAGCCACGGCCAATCAGATCAACAGAGGGGTGGTGGCAAAATCAGTTTTATCAAATAGAGAATGCCACAGCCCCTTTTCTCTGTTTTCTCTAATCATGTAGCACCGATTTCAAAATGTGCATTTTTTTTTTATGGCAAAGCTGAATTTTCTTTCAAAATTTTTACTGACCATAAACGTTTAAATGATAGTTTATATTTTCCATCAAATGTGCATGTAATTGGAAATGTGCATTATTGGGAGGAATCCGTTTTGGGATTTCAAATGCATTCTAAATGCTGAAAATTAATGTATTAAGTTAATTCTCTCACATGTAGATGGATATTTCTACTTGACTAATATTCAACATTGTCACTTTTGATGAATTGCAGGACTATTTTGACATAGTGAAGAATCCCATGGACTTGTCTACTATCAAACGGAAGCTCGACACGGGCCAGTACCAAGAACCATGGCAGTATGTGGATGACATCTGGCTCATGTTCAACAACGCCTGGCTGTACAACCGCAAGACGTCACGTGTCTACAAGTACTGCTCCAAGCTGGCGGAGGTGTTTGAGCAGGAGATCGACCCGGTCATGCAGAGCCTTGGCTACTGTTGTGGGAGGAAGGTAAAATGGAAAGTGCAGGAGTGTTTGCACACATTCAATTGTACTTCTGAGGTGGTTCCTGTTTTATAAATCAATATGTTTTTCTCTGTTTGTAGACGGATTCAATAAGAGTTTGATGCAGTAATGAGCGTTATAGTATAGGCGTTGAGTTAACCAAATTCGTTTTCTTGTCTGCAGAGTTAGTCATAACATGGGGTTTTGTGTCATAGCACAGATTCAAGAATATATTTATCTGAAAGATGCATGGAACTGATCTGTATTTACAAACATTTAAACAGACATTTGTCATGTTTTGTGTTTTCGCCAACATGACGCTGGCTAATATTTTTTTTTGTTCTCCCTCACAGTTTGAGTTTTCTCCCCAAACTCTGTGCTGCTATGGGAAGCAGCTATGCACTATACCACGAGATGCTGCTTACTTTAGTTATCAGAACAGGTAAGGAGTTTAAAACTGAGGCCAATATCAACGGACACACAAGCATACATATATATCTGAATGACCCATGTTATGATTATTTATTACATATGCATGTAAAACATGTTAAACAGCTTTTTTTCCACTGTACCTGGTCACATAAAGTGAACTGACAATTGCACCACAGCTGATAAGCGTGTCTTCTTATCCCACCTTTTCCACCAATCAGTCCCTTGTAAAACCCTGTGTGTGTGAAAAGACTTGGCATTTTAAAGTGTGCTCCTTTTCTGCTACATATAATTAACATTTTTTTTAGGATCATATATTATTTATGTTCTTATTTATTTAAATCTCCTGACGTCCACTTAGAATTTTAGTCAGTTTCTTGAAACAAAAATAGTCATAATTTTTACAAGGCCATTTTTCACCATCTCTGTGAACCTTTAAATCAAATGGCCTGTTTGTGCCTGTATAACTAATTTTGGTTGATCATATGTTAATGTTTTCATAGTACATAGATATATTGTAAATAAAAGAGGTATATTTCTCATTGTATGACCCATTTAATGTCTTGTCATGATTTTCAGTGATTTAATTTCAATAATTACTTGTAAACCTATACAAAATGTATGAAGATTAAGCCAGTGTCATGAAAGGAGCAATTCTTATTTTTTAAAGAGACCCCTTTAAAATGCCTGTTTGCTTGACTTTGTGGCTGCAGTCTTTTTGTTCATGTTTAATGTGCTCATGTGTCCATAAGTCTCAACACCCTTCGCAATTGTATCTGCTCCTGTTTTGCTATAATGGGTTTTCCTCATTATACATGTAAATGCTAATCTGTGCTTTGCTTTGGCTTTCTGCTTGTCTCTGTTGTCTCCCTCCTTATTCCTCCATTTCTGTCCTGTCTAATGATTTTCTTTGTCAACCCTTTTCTTTTCCCCTGTACTTTGATGTTTGTCGTGTCTGCTATCGCCTGCTTTCATCTGACCAATCATCTGCACCTAAACCCCTCCCTGCTCAAAAACCCCTGCTCAAAAATCTTGCATCATGACTGGCTCCTCTGGCGACGATCCTGCCCTGCGCTCCCCCTTTGGCCTGTCTGCCCTGCCCTGCCTTGTCCTGCACTGATTGGTGGCTACCTCCTCGTTGCCTCTCTGTGATTGGCTGTGTGTTGGCGCATGGTGTAGTTCACCAAAATATGGGCTTCTTGCTGACAGGTATCACTTCTGTGAAAAGTGTTTCAATGAGATCCAGGGTGAGAGTGTGTCCTTGGGAGATGACCCATCCCAACCTCAAACGTAAGTGATTTCTTTCACACTATTTTTAATCAGGGTTTTATTATAGTGCAATCTTTTTTTTCTTCTGCATCAAAACAAGTTTGTCAGTTCTTTCTAGTGTCTGCAGTATCAGTTTTAATAAGACTTATGCCACAGAAGTTCTTGTGATAATGTCACATACCTAGAGTTAAAACAGTTTACAGATGTAGTACATTTTCTATCGTGTTCTGTCAGACTGACAGATATTTAAAGGTTTTGGAGTAATTTATTATCTGCATTCAACTACACAAGTAATAAGGACAAGCATTTACTCCACTGACCTCAGAATGTGGTCAAGTGTACACAAATTACACAAATCAAGTGTAAATGCACCCAGAACTCATTATGTAGTCAAGTGTCATCCGTTTTCTGAACACAGAAAATGCGTAGTAATTGCCATGTAAAGGGCCTAAGAGTTAATGTAACAAAATAAAACTTGAGATTTTGAAGCAGACGATAAATGCATCTTTGATACTGCAGAATCCTTTTCTTGTTTTAATAGTTTTACAATTTGCATGCATTTCCAGATCGATCAACAAGGATCAGTTTGAAAAGAAGAAAAATGACACACTCGACCCTGAGCTGTAAGTTCATATAACCTTGATTCCAGTTTTGTTTGCTCATCAAAATTCTCAGGATTAACACTTTTCTTTTTCCCCCTCATTTTCTCTGTAGATTTGTGGAATGTATGGATTGTGGTCGTAAGATGCATCAGATCTGTGTTTTGCACAATGACACTATATGGCCATCAGGGTGAGTTTGCTGCAAAGAAATTGATTACAACTGTCAACTGAGAGTGCTCTTTGAATGGTGTTTCTAACCCCAACATTCCTTTTTTCCCTCTTTTAGCTTTGTGTGTGATGGCTGTTTGAAGAAGTCCAACAAGACCCGTAAAGAAAATAAATATGCTGCTAAAAGTATGTAATTCCATTTTCAATGTTTTCTTCTCACTAATAGTCCAATTAATAAAGACATTTAAACCATTTTTTTTTTTTTCTTTTTTTTCTTTTTGTTCAGGGCTTCCACAGACCAAACTAGGCATCTACTTGGAAACGCGGGTTAATGACTTTCTGAAGCGACATAATCACCCAGAATCTGGTGAAGTTACTATTCGTGTTGCTCATGTCTCAGACAAAGTGGTGGAAGTCAAACCAGGCATGAAGTCTAGGTGAGATAGATTACGACCAGACACTCACGTTTAATATAACACATTTATTTGTTGGATGTTTCAAGAATGGTTCCTTCAAAACAGTCTGTCATTTATATTCTTGCTGTGAAGAATATAACAATTGTTTTACTCTAGTTTGTTTACTCTGATTTATAATGTAAAGCTATATATCGAGGTGGGCTTATAAATTATAATAACTGTCATCATTGCTTGTTTGTCTGCTTGGATTTTAATGACATCCTTTCTTTTTCACAGGTTTGTGGATAGTGGAGAGATGGCAGAGTCTTTCCCATACCGAACGAAAGCTTTATTTGCATTTGAGGAGGTTGATGGTGTTGATGTCTGTTTTTTTGGGATGCATGTGCAAGAGTATGGCTCAGATTGTCCACCCCCTAATCAAAGGTCAGGCATATGTAGCTGCTTTTTATTATTTGATGGGTCTGTTTTTGTTTCTTGCTAAAGTCCCCCCCTCCATCCTTTAGACGGGTTTACGTATCCTACCTGGACAGTGTCCACTTCTTTCAGCCACACAGTCTGAGAACAAGTGTGTACCATGAGATTCTTATAGGATATCTGGACTATGTCAGAAAACAAGGGTAAGATGATACTCTCCTATCCTACTGTGTCAGCTGCTAACTCGCGTTCACATGCTTTTTTGCCTTGTGAAATTCTTAGTTAAACCTTTTTGTTTTTTTCTTTTTAGGTTTACCACAGGACACATCTGGGCCTGCCCTCCTAGTGAAGGAGATGATTACATCTTCCACTGTCACCCTCCAGACCAGAAGATACCCAAGCCGAAGCGGCTGCAGGAGTGGTATAAGAAGATGCTGGATAAATCTGTATCTGAGCGCATCGTGCATGACTACAAGGTACAATTTGGACATTTTGTTATTGTAAAAATGTTTTATTATAAATATTTTTATTTTTCAGCATACAAGAGCGAGATCAAGAAATGTGTTGAAGTCTTGAGTTTGTTTTATTTATAATTTTTTTTACAGGACATCTTCAAACAGGCAACAGAGGATCGTCTCACCAGCGCCAAAGAACTGCCCTATTTTGAGGGTGATTTCTGGCCCAATGTGCTTGAAGAGAGTATCAAAGAACTAGAGCAAGAAGAGGAGGAAAGGAAGAGGGAGGAGAACAGCACGTCCAATGAGAGTGTTGATGTTAGTCTTTAAGCTCTCGCTTATATCGCGTTTTGTTCCCTTGTTAAAGTGCTTTTTTACACAACTTTGAACATTTCTCACTGTTTCTCCAGACAACAAAAGGTGACAGCAAAAATGCCAAGAAAAAGAACAACAAGAAGACGAGCAAGAACAAGAGCAATTTAAGCCGAGCCAACAAAAAGAAGCCGGGGATGCCAAATGTGTCCAATGACCTTTCACAGAAACTCTATGCCACAATGGAAAAGCACAAAGAGGTATGAAGAGGACTAAAGCCTCATTTCAATGTGTGTACTATGATTGTAGCAAGAAACATTGTCAGACTTTTAGTTTTTGTCAAGTTTGGTGGCATCCTGGTCAATATTTTTTATGTTTTAATATTTTTAATGTTAATATATGCATTGGCATAATTATTTTTTTATCTCAACATTTTTCTTCCTTGTAAGGTGTTCTTTGTTATCCGACTGATTGCGGCACCCAATTCCAATTCTCTCCTGCCCATTGTTGACCTGGATCCTTTGATGGCGTGTGATTTGATGGATGGTCGTGATGCCTTCTTAACACTTGCACGGGATAAGCACCTGGAGTTTTCTTCAATGCGGCGCTCCAAATGGAGCACCATGTGCATGCTGGTGGAACTGCACAATCAGAGCCAGGACCGCTTTGTCTATACCTGCAATGAGTGCAGGCACCATGTTGAAACTCGCTTCCATTGCACTGTTTGTGAGGTGAGGACTATAGAATGGGAGGGGTGGGAAGATTGCATAAGATCATTATTATTTTTATGAGTTTTATGTGTAAAGCTGATATGCAGTTTTTCCCAGGACAGACACAAATTGAGACCCTTTTTGCTGTGTCCTCAATTATTCAAAATTTGTGCCAGGTGAAACAGGATGTCTGCTCACCCTAGTTATAGAAATAATCAGTTGTACTTAATGCTGGTAATTAATGTCTATTAATCCAGTACACTATTTAATGATTCTAACCTCTCCTTCACAGGACTATGATCTCTGCATCACTTGCTACAATACAAAAGGTCACAAGCACAAGATGGAAAAACTGGGCTTGGGGTTGGATGATGAAAGCAACAACCAGGCTCCTTCCTCAACACAGAATCCTGGAGACTCACGGCGTCTCAGTATTCAGAGGTGCATCCAGTCTCTGGTGCATGCCTGCCAGTGTCGCAATGCCAACTGCTCACTTTCATCTTGCCAGAAAATGAAACGTGTAATTCAACATACCAAAGGCTGCAAACGTAAAACCAATGGTGGTTGTCCTATCTGCAAGCAGCTCATCGCACTCTGTTGTTACCATGCAAAACACTGCCAAGAGAACAAGTGCCCTGTGCCATTCTGCCTCAACATCAAGCAGAAACTGCGGCAACAACAGCTCCAGCACAGGCTACAGCAGGCCCAGATGGTGCGTAGAAGAATGGCCAGCATGCAAAGGACAGGCCAGCAGATTTCAGGAGGCAATGGTGGGCTGCCATCTCCTGGAAACAGTAGTACTACTGGTCCAAGCACACCAACACCAAGCACTCAGCCGCCTACCCCACAGACGCCCACTCAGCAATGCCAGACTCCAGTGACTCAAACTGGCGTTGGAGGTGTTCCATCACAACAGCAACAGCAGTTGGCAGGGATAGCCCATCAATACCAGCAAATGACTGGAAGTGGTGGGATGATGAATTCCTTGCAGCAGCCCATGATCCCACAGCAGCAGCAACAGCTGACATCAGTTCAGCATCTTCAGCATGCCAACAACCTTCCTCCATACGTGCAAAGACCTCCAGGCTCCTCTCCACTTTCTCAATCAATGGGAAAGCCAGGCATGGTGCCAGGCAGCTTCCCTCAACAGCAACAGTCGAACTTGGGGCAGCCTGTGATGCCTCAGCATCAGCTGCAGCATCAGCTACCTGGCCCCCCACCTGCTGCTGTAGAAATTGCCTTGAAGATTCAACGAGTCGCAGAGACTCAACGGCAAATGGCTCAGCAAAAGATCCTGCAAAGAAACCAGGCTCCTGGAATGATGCCTCCACATGGTCTTCATCAGGGTCCCCAAACTCAAAGCCAGATGGTCATGAACCTTCCTGGAGCTGCAATGGTTGGGCCTCAGGGAATGCCACCCCAGACACAAGCAGCAGTGGCCCGAACTCACATGGATCAGCAGCAGGGAATGATTACAGCAGGCATGCAGCAGCAGCAGACAGGACCTCAGGCTCAGCTCCCTCAGGTCCAGTTACAGCAGGGCCAGCAAGGAGCACACCAACTTCAGGTGCCTCCACAGCAGCAGTGGACTGGTCCTGGCATGCCGCCTCAGCAGAGACCTGGGGTAATGAACCAAATGGGTCTGCAAGGAATGGTTGCACCTCAACAACAACAACAACAACAGCAGCAGCTGCAGCAGACTGTTGGTCAACAGCAGCAGCAAGGGCATTCTGGTGTAATGGGAATGATAAGTGGCCAAGGAGGGGCTGCACCTGCAGGTGGTGGCCCTGGAAATCACTCTCAGGCTGCCATACAGGACCTCCTAAGAACCTTAAGGTTACCCAGCTCTCCCCATCAACAACAGCAAGTCCTGAATATACTACGTTCAAACCCTCAGCTCATGGCAACCTTTATCAGGCAACGCGTTCCTAGGTACCTTGGTCGAGGCGGGCCTGGAGCAGGAGGTGGGGGTGTAACAGGAGGACCTGGTGGAGGTCCAGGAATCATTGATGGCCAGCAAATGAATGTAAATCCTGGGACAGCTCAAGGAGGTATGCATATGGCACAAGGAACTAGCATGAATCAGCTTCAGCAGCACCAACTTCAGCAGCGGTCTATGATGGGTGGGAATTTACAGCAACAACAGCAAATGGCAGTATTACAACAGCAGCAGCAACAACAGCAGCAGCAAGGTGTTATGCCCAATCAGGGTGCCAACATATCTAACATCTCCCCCCAGTTCAGAGAAATAATGAGGCGGCATTTGCAGCAGCAGCAGCAGCAACATAGGGAAAATAATGCTCAGTTCCAACATCCTCAACCACCCCATCAGCAGGGTTATCTTGGCCAATCTGCAATCCCCCCACAGCAGCCTGGCCAACCTCAGCCTGGCGGTCTCCAGCAGCAACAGGGAGGTACCCAGCCTGGGACCCAACAAAACTATTCTGGGTCTGTGTCCCATCAGCAGGTTGCAGCAGCTCTGCAACAACGGTTGCAGCTTCACCAACTTCAGATGCAGCAGCAGCAGCAACAACAGCAGCAGCAGCAGCAACAACAGCAAAGTGCTATGGCAGGATTCCAAGGTGCTGATGTAGGTCCTGGAGGCGGTGGTCCCCTCCAGCAGCAACAGATGCAGTCGGCTCCGATTGGTTCACAACCTCAAGCCATGCTTCAGCAAGCTTTGCAGCAACGGCTCCTCCAGCAACAACAGTCACATTTAGGAGGAGGATCTCCTGCTCAACACAATCCCATGAGCCCACAGCAGCCCCAGCAGCAGATGTCCCAATCTCCCCATTTGCAGGGCCAGCAGTTGCCTAATTCTCTAAGCAACCAAGTCTGCTCACCACAGCCGTCGCCTCGGCCCCAGTCCCAGCCACCAAACTCTAGTCCATCTCCTCGCTTGCAGCCCCAGCCTTCACCCCATCGCATCTCGCCCCAAACCCAGACGGGATCCCCTCACCCAGGTCATCTTTCTCAGCATCACGGTGGCATGGTTGCTCCTCCACCTCCACAACAACAACCGCAGGCATCCCAACAGCAGCAACAGGCTAATGCGATGGACCAGGGCCCATTTGGAGGAGACCAGAGTGCCATGCTTTCACAGCTAGGTGGGATGGGAGCCTTGCATGGGCAAGGGACAAATGACATGCTGACAAATAACCAAGATATGAATCACTCGTTAGATTTGATGTAATGTTGCAGTGTTCAAAGAACTGTCCTGATTGCCAGAGTTTGGTAGCAAATCTAGGATTTACAAAGACTGTCATCGATAGTATTATTATTATTATTATTATTATTATTTAATATTTTTCTTATGTAATTGAAAAGAACTGAACTTCCTATGGGAGATACTACATGTGCAAGTCAACAAATTAAGTTAAATGAATGGTAAATTATTGCTGTTAATATATAAATATATATAAATATATTTTTTGCCAATTGAGTTCAAAGGGTTTGGGTTAAGGGATGGGAAATATTTCCTCTTGGTATATGACCAGAAATATTTTTGGGGTTAAGAAGTCTGTCTTTTTTATAGATATTTTTACAAATTTTAAAAGTGGCATAAAATTAAAACGCAAAATGCGTAAACAAAATGGACTATTTTGTTTTCTTTTTCCTCAAAACAGTCAAGAATTTCATCAGTTTTGGAGAGTATTAGATTTATTTTCTCCAATGTAATGATTATGAAAATGATGGCATTGGTAATTATTTATTACTCTACACTTTTGGTTTGCTAATAGATATTTTCCTGTTCTTTTGTTTTGGACAATGTATGGCATATGCTAATTTAACCTACAATTTTTGAAGAGTATATTTTTGTTATTGATAGAACCTGACTATAAAAGGATGAATTTATATTCTTCTACTTTTTTCCCCCCCCTTTTTTTTTTAATTTTATTTCTTTTTTTGAGGGGTGGATGGGGCTTAAATTAAGTTTTGGTAGTGTTTGGGAAATGAGTATGTGTTTTTTGATGGCTTGTTGCATGGGAAATATTTGTCCTGTGCATGTCACAGTTTTCCCACCCTCATACACCCGTCCCATGAATGTGTTTTCATTATGCCCTTCTCAGTAATGGAACCTGATGACACTACAGGTGTGTTTAGGACAGTGCAGGGAACTTTACTGAGACTAAATGTTGATGGGGGATTATGGATTTCGCAAATAATCACCCTGGAACTACCCTCTTTCATCTCTGACTACCAAGTCCTTCTCTTTCCTCCCACATCTCCCCAGCAAGGAATTGTTGACACGCATCTCTAGTGTTCTGAACTTTGGGATTTAAGTGGTCTCCTTAATGTATAAACAAAACTGAAAATAAATTACTGAAAATGAATTGTCTTTTCAAAAAAAAAAAAAATATATAATATATATATAGTGTGTGTGTGTGTGTGAATGGAGATAAATGGACAGATGTTTCTCTTGATTTAAGATCCTTTGAGTTGAAGAACTATGGGCAGCTTAGACTTAATCTGAGAGATTTTTATACATAAATGGAGTCAGACAAGCACCAATGCGCCTTTGTATGTGTAATTCATTACAAGGATTTCATTCGTGTGTAATAAACCAACACTGACTGTCATTATCTCCATCCTGTGCACAAATACAGTAGGAAAGACAGAGTTTTAGATGTAAAGTGGATGGTCTTTTTGATTATATGACAATAACCTATAAATTAATTGTTTTGCTTGGTTAAAGGGTGATGAATACAAAACGGAGGCAATATGGCTTTAGACTTATTTTATAAATAATAACAATATTTGTTTTATATATATATATATATATATATATATATATAGATATATTTTATTTTATTTTTGCGAATAAAAAACTTGGAAGCTGATTCAAAAGTTGATATTGAATTACACTTTTTCAAAGATGAATTGATGCAACATGACTGCTGTCATACCATATACGTCCCGCTTTGGGAATAATGAGTAATATCATGGCATTTTAAGGAAATGTCTTATGGGTGCATATAGAGGTATATAGATTATGATTCACTGTACAAACCATGGCAATTTGCTTTGAACTGTAAATTACTTTTTTTTTTTTTAAACGGACTGGAAAACCAACCATACAGTTTTGCGGTTCCTAGTTTTGACCACTTTTCTCTTGCTAACATTTTGGTGCTTGCTGAGAGGAGCAAAAACTGTTGCTCTGAGTTCAGTCGTTTTACTGTTTGTTTGGTTGGTTGTCTGTTCTTTTTTTTTTTTTAAAGTTAAGTTATGGTGGTCAGATTTTTTGCCAATTATTTCATTGTACATTAAAATATGTTTGTACCATTCAAAAATATTTGGCTTCTGGTGTGGTGTAATTCTTACATTGTAGATGTGGAGCTGGAACAATGTCAACCTAAGATGGTTTGAGACAACGTTAATCCACACATTGCTGATTAAATATAAAAAAGTAATGGATAATGATACAGTTACACCAAGGTTTTATTTATGGCATCATAATACCAAGTTTTCTATTTTAAAGTGCAAATACTCTTTAATAGCAAAAGCAACCACAGACATTTGGCACAGACATAGTCTTATCAAATATATACAGGTCACATGATGTCAGATATTAAACAGTTGAGCCCCCAGAGATGGACATTCCTAGAGGCTAAATATATATTCGCCTCAATATAGAAATCATCAATATTTTTCTGGTCTTCAGGTCTCAGTTTTCATCTTGGACTAAAATAACACCAAATATAAACAGTAGTCAAGTTAAATCTAACATGGTAGACTACTGTGCAAGATGGTGCATACTTGTCAGGACAAAAAAATTGCACAAACACTGCAAATAGATATTAGCAAGCAAGTGTTGGGGAAAAAAATAAAATGCAACTTTATTTCATACACATAATTACGCTCAACGTTAGAGCATAATTGTTAATTTAATTGTGCGATGATGAGGAGTGCAGTTTTTTTTCCCACACCACAATATTTTGTTTATGAAGTGTCAAGGACTGCACACAGTGTTGAAACGCTGTATTTTGTATTTCACATATTTTAAGTATCAGGATGCCACTAATTCTAATTTACTGCATGAGGTGGTGTGCAATTTAAATTGAAGGTCAAGATTAGAATATGTTTACCAAGTATACAGTATATATATATACACACATACATACATCCATGTAATGTGAATATGTATGTGACAACTTTGCTTTTAGGAATACTTAATTGTGCAACTTACTCTGAACTACCATTATGTATTTCATGCAAATACATGACTAGACCAAATGAAGTTTATCCCATTTAGTTAAATCTGTAAACTTCACTGCAATCCAGTATCAGAGAACTGGCTTGATTTGTTTCATGGCCAATACAAGTTCACAATTTCATCATACTATCAGTACTGTCATTAAATGGACTGTTACTTTGATTGATTGTAATCGCTGAAACATTTTGGAAAGTTTGAACTCATTTAGAATTAATAGTGCAAATAAATGTAGTCTGAAACACTGGCGGAGGTTGTGCAAGCACATAATCAACAATGCAAGACAAGGGATGTACCAATTCTCGTTCTGACCCCCCTCAGTCTCTGTAATGTTAGATCTCCATCTCCCAGCTCCTGAAGAACCCCCTTGCTACCAAGGCCTCTCTAAAAGTCACAGTCAGTGAGTTGATGGTGATATCTGTCACAATGACCTCCTCTGGGCCCATAACTGGACTCCAGTCTTCAGGTAAAGGAGATATAGTCATTGCCTCTGATTCAGTGGTTGGACTCCAGCGTCCTCTCCTGACATGCTCTGAGACACAGAGTACATTTTGTACATATTTTGACCTTCATCATGTTATATAAATGTTAAAGAATCATATAAACAATTATTGTATAGGGTACTGTTTTAGATGCTTTTAGACACAAGCTGTTTTAAGAACACGCTTAATTTAATAATACTGTAGTTGTGTCCCTCATTACTACTTTTATTAAAAAGGGCAAAGAATAATGCAAAAGTAGCCTACACAAAATTAGGACACACCAAGTTAAATGTCATTTTTAACAAATCTCTAAATGAATATCCATTTTTACATTATAATGTAAAAATATATTAAATATTTGAACATATTATATATATATATATATATATATATATATATACACAGTATATAAAATATATTAGAAATATTACGTTTTTGAAAGAAGTGTCTCTTATGCTCACCAAGACTGCATTTACTTGATTAGAAAAAATCAACAAATTACTATTACTGTAACAACAGTAATACTGTGAAATATTATTACGATTTAAAAGAATTGTCACCTATTTTAATGTAGAATGTAATTCATTCCTGTGATGGCACAGCAGCCATTACTCCAGTCTTCAGTGTCACGTGATCTTTCAGAAATCATTCTGTAATTAATTCTGTATAATTTTTTATAATTTATTATTGGTATTCAATAATTAACAATGGTTCTTATCACTAACAAATTGTTTTGCTGCTTAATATTCTTGTGGAAATGTTTTGTGGAAAACATCAAACATTAGGATTTATTGATTAATAAAAAGTTCAAAAGAATTGCATTTATTTGAAATATAAATATTTTGTAACATAAAAAATGTCTTTACTGTCACTTTTGATCAATTTAATACATTCTTGCTCCAAAGTATTGATGTTTTGTTTTAAATTTTAGCTTTGCCATCACAGGAATAAAATACATTTTAAAATATATTAAAATATTAACATTACTAAAGTAGAATTATTACAGAAATATTTAATATATTAAAATAGAAAGGTTATTTGTAATAAAATTGTTTAATAAAATGTCACAATATTGTTTTACTGTATATTTGATCAAATTAATTATGCTTTACTGAACATAAGAGACTTTCAAAAACTTAAAATTTAAATTTTTCCAAACTTTTGACATAGTTTACATACAGCGGAGATCAAAATTACAGAACAATCTATAAATACTTGATTTTTTTCTAAAATATTGTTAATCTTCATCACTCAAAATTTGAAGGAATATTAGCTGTAGGTATACCACCATTCTACTAACAGGTTTGACTAAATAACCAAGGCATTTAAACAAAAAACATTATTTTGTGGAAAACACAGTGATACAAACACAGTGATTGTGGAATACAGCGAAAATTAGAGAACAGTAGCCATTGTAGCAAAGCACTGAACTGGCAAGCAATTCCAGCTGCAGTGTTGAACCGATTCCCCACTGAGAGTCTCCACATTATTCTCTCTTCTCCTGCATTTGTCTTACGTGGACGACCAGCCTTTTTGGGAGACTTGAATGAATTAGTTTCATTGTAAAGCTGCAATATTCGAGAAATCACAGATTTGGAATGACCAGCTTCTCTTGCAATGGCTGAAAAGGTCATCTCTTTGGCCTTCATCTGGACAACCTCCTGTCGTAGGGTTTCAGTCACCTTAGAGCGGCCCGCCATCTTTCAATCTCAGTGAAAATTAGAGGAATGCTGCCAGTTAAATAGGGTTTGTCATATAATTAAGGAAATTAGCACCAGGTGCCAGATTAACACCAATATCTGTAAGTGTTCTTTAATTTGATCAGAGTTCTTTTTCAAATATCTCATTTATGTTTTTATAATGTGCTATACTAATTTATGAAATATGCTATAAAAAAACTGCCCTTCTACTCCTGTTAGGATAACTTCAAATAGAACTAAGCAGTGACCTTGAAATTTAGGAAATTGTAGGTTGTCCTCATATTGATCTCCACTGTATATATAAAACGTCATTATCTATATTTCACTTGCAGAATTTAAAACTTGATTTTATTTTTAAGATTTGAACCATAGACTAACACATTTGACATATATAATGCTAATAATTTTTAAAAAATCTTTAAAGTAGGGTTTTGCCTACAACAACAACAACTAAAAATTCCTGGATCTGTTCAAATACAGTCGTGGCCAAAAGTTTTGGCAGTGACATAAGTTTTGTGTTTTGCAAAGTTTGCTGTTTCAGTATTTGTAGATTATTTTTCCACATGTTTCTATGGTATACTGAAAAACAATTATAAGCATTTCATATGTTTTAAAGGATTTCATTGGCAAAAAAATATGAGTCAATATTTACAGTGTTGACCCTTGTTCTTCATAACCTCTGCAATTCGCTCTGGCCTGCTGGATATTAGCTTCTGGGCCAAATCCTGACTGATGGCGATCCATTCTTGCCTTATTAGTTCTCGGAGTTGATCACAATTTGTGGGCTTCTGCTTGTCCACTCGCCTTTTGAAAACTGACCACAGGCTCTCTATGGGACTGAGATCCAGGGGGGTTGCCTGGCCACGGATCCAAAATTTCAATGTAATGATCTTCAAGCCACTTCTTTATCACTCTTGCTTTGTGACATGGTGCTCCATCATGCTGGAAAATGCACGGATCATCACCAAATTGCTCATGGATCATTAGAAGAAATCGCTCTTGCAGGACGTTTGATACCATTCTTTATTCATGAATTATGAGAGAGCCCACTCCCTTGCTTGAAGAGCAACCCCACACATCTGATCACTCTACACAATAATCTAGAAACAATGTGAATGAACACCACAACAGCTTAAGCAGCAAATTTGCAAAACACAAAATTAACGCCACTGTCAAAACTTTTGGCCATGACTGTACAGCCGTTTACTGATTTAGTGTCAAGAGAGTTTTTTCCCTCCTCAATAAGGCTGACAAAGAGCACTGCAGCCTTGATATCAATTTAGGTCAAAGTGACAACTATGTCTGCCCTCTGACCAACTAACATACTTACTGTTTAAAGTGTTGCTGCCAGTTTTAGTTCCTCCTTGTCTTGTGTCCTCTTCTTCTTCCTCCTCCTCCTCCTCCTCCATAACCCCCTCATCATCATCGTCCTCATCATCTTCTTCTTCTCTTCTATCCCATTCTTCCTCAGAAGTCTTTCTGGATGTTTTCTTCTTTTTCTTGTGGTGGGTTAATCGTTGATATATACAAGCCCCTGTGGACTGGAACCTTGGGTCAAGTGAGAGCGGCAGATGTGCTGAAGACTTCTCTGTATCTTTGTGTGCGCTGCGCAGATCCATTGCGTAAATGTTCCTCTTCAAGACAGCAATATATGGATAGACACAGAATTGTTATTAATAACTAGACTACAACTATGAAAACATTTTTGTTCATTAAAATAAATCGTATAAAGCTGGACCACAAAACCAGTCATAAGGGTCAATTTCTTGAAAATTGAGACTTATACATCATCTGAAAGCTTAATAAATAAGCTTTCCATTGATGTATGGTTTGTTAGGATAAGACAATATTTGGCCGAGATACAACAATTTGAAAATCTGGAATCTGAGAGTGCAAAAAAATCTAAATACTGAGAAAATCGCCTTTAAAGTTGTCCAAATGAAGTTCTTAACAATGCATATTACTAATCAAAAATTAAGTTTTAATATATTTACAGTAGGAAATTTACAAAATATCTTCATGGAACATGATCTTAAAAAAAAACTACAATTGTATTAAATTAAAACTAAAATAAAAATAAACTAGATCTAAATAGTAATATATTAAAAACACAAAAAATAATAAAAATGGCAAAAGTACTTTTGACAAATGACAAAATTAAAATTGAAAGTAAACAAATAAAGGTTAATATTAATAAAACTATAATGGTATATACATACTACTAAAATAACACTGGACAGACATAATTTTAATGATAATTTAGCAGGGGAAATAATCACAGTAATGAAGATGCTGTAGTGGTCATTACCTGCATGAAGAGTCTTTTCGGTTTTGGGCCTCTTTTACGCCACCTCACTGACCTTTCTCTCTCTTCTCTGTTTGCAATTAGAAATAATGAGTAAACGCAGTGTGGATGAATTAATAATATACTAGTGGCTGAAAGTGAAAGAATGAATAAGGACATTTCATTTTTAGAACCGCTCACTTTTCCTCATACGTTAAAACCAGTCGAGGGTCTAGAATGTGCTCCTCTGGCTCCCATGTGCTGTACCTTTAAAGTCATTAAAACATATACATATTTATTGACATGACATGCAAATAAATAAACAAAATATCACAGCCGCTACAGTAATAACTGTAAAACTACCAGGAAATAAATATTGAGAAATTTAGAAATTAAGCTTATCCCGTAATAATAATAATAATAATAATAATAATAATAATACTTACTTGGGAGGCCACCCCTTCCACTTCAATAAATACTCGACGTGACCCTTAAACATTAGAATAAAAAAAGAAAAAACATATATAAACCAATACTACATTTATATTTTCATTATATTAAAATACCATCAGTAGGATTTTTGTCTCGAGTACACATTTCTTCTGAATGTTTTGGTTTTGTCTTGTACGTGTGCGATGACGTAATGATACGGTTGCGTAATAAAGAATTAAAGGAGGGACGATCCCAAAACTAACAGCTCCTCCTTTTTATTTTAATCCCGAGATTTCATGAGACCAAAATGAACGGTCATTTATCAAGCGTTATTTTAAACTAACCGCATGTTTTAATTTGATTTCAAAGAAACTGAGAGCTACGTCTGCTCGCACTAATAAGCTCAGAATGCTGTTTTAAAATAAATAAAAAAATAAACCTCAGGTGCTGACATCTAAATGGCCAAACTTTACATGAGTTGTTAGATCCCTCCGGAAAATAAAACTGCGTAGTCTCCATGACTACGAATAGGATCACCTCCCTATTCCAAAAGCGTGCTGTGCGACATGCGTCATCATCGAAGTTATTAGACTACAAACACACTTCCACGCTGTTGTGAGGGGGACGTGTGTGTCCTCGCCCCTTTTACATGTTGTGTGTGTGCAGCGGGCACCGACTGAACTGTCAGTAAACACACAGCTACACGCGCATGTCACTTACCTTTCTAACTCTTTTCTTTATGATCGACTCCACAGCGAACACTTGCTCACCGATCGCGGACAGTTCCATCAGTTAAGTTGAGCTAAAATAATGAAGTAGCTGTCAATGTGTCTTTGTGCTTTTCCTTCTTGTCGTTAAAGTAACTATGAAAATGAAAATCCCATGCACTGTTAGGATGGCTGCACACGTTCCCGCTCTTCCGCTGCCTTGTTTACAATTCAGTATTTTATGTTTTGCACTGCTCCATTTCCTTGTACTAGATGAGCACAGACTTTTTAAACCTGCGACACATCTGCAGCGCTCAGTGCGCCCCCGTGCGCCACACAGAGGATTGACTTGCAGCACTGTTGATCGGATTATCAACTAGCAGGTACCACATTCGTTTTTTGTTTCTTGCAGGATTTATGTGGTTTATGTTTTTTACCTTTCAGATTTGATTTTTGCAATTCAAAATATTAAATAAAGGAATAAAGTAATATTAAATAAATTAATAAATAAATTAGTTTGCTTACATGCAGCATTACAATTTCATCTATGGGCAATAGATCTCAAATCTCTCATTGACGAAGATGCACACTATTTCTGAAAGAAGTCTCTTATGATCGCAAAGGCTGCATTTATTTGATTAAAAATAGAATAAAACCTTATAGTGTGAAATATGATCACAGTCTCAAATAACTTTTCTATTTCAATATTTTTTTTTAAATGTCACTTATTTATGTGATGACAAAGCTGAATTTTCAGCAGCCATTACTTAATTCTTCAGTGTCACATGATCCTTCAGAAATCCTTCTAATATGCTGATTTGGTGCTCAAAAAACATGATAATAAATCAGTGCTGAAAACGGTTGCGCTGCTCAATATTTCTGTGGCAAATTTGATGAAGGAAAAGTTATTATAGCTTACAAAATGATTATAAAACAAAGGTAAGGGAGTGCAAGGGAGTCTGAAAAAAAAATAGAGAAAAGCTGTAAAAAAAAAAGAAAAAGAAATAAACAAAAAATTATTAATGTAAATAGTAACAACATAAAAGCAGCTAAATATTTTCCAAAAATATATATTTTTACACATTCATATTATTAATTTTTCACAGTATAAATTGAGTCTTTATACATACAAATATATATTTAAATTCAGGATGAGGGTCCCTCACACAGATGATCGTATTTGGAGGTCCATGGCATCTAAAAGAATGAAACCCCCTGGTGTAGATGACATGAACAAGAGAGAAAAGCAGCACCACACTGTATACATACAAAGACATTTTTAATGATGTCACAGCGCATTTTACATCTTACATGAAGTGCCATCATAAGCATTTTATTTGAATGGAAATCAATGGCATGAGCACATGTCCCTGTCCCCCTGAAATAAAGGGTTGTGGGGATTTAGATTGTCATGGCAAAGGAATCTATTCATCTCTACAGTATTACAAAGCACCCTGTGTATGGACATGTAGAATGGTCCTTTTAAGCTGTAGTATCTGATTCGAGTGTCTATAATCTATTTGAAGTGTTTTACATAACATGTTGAAGATCGGTGTTTAATAAGTGAAATTGAATCAAGTTGGATCTGAAGATAACCTGAGATGCATTATTAGACTTCCCTTTGTGTAAATCTGCTCCCTCTGTAAACAGTTTAAGGCCATGTTAATCCAATATCAAAGATGAATAAACTTTGCAAGATTTCAGAGATCTCAATCTTTTTAACTTATTTCAGCATTTTCTATTTAAAAAGTACATACAACAGTTTCAATTAACAATAAGGTTTTTGGCAGTTGAAAAAAACTTTTTTTTTTTTTACTACCAACACTCACCTGTTTTATTTCCTACATGTAGTCTAGGATTCAGCAAGTCTAACCTTAACTGTTTAACAAGAAAGAGTGTCGAGAGCAACCATTTAAGGTAAGAGATTAACAAGTGACCATTTTGGTAACATATGTTATAGGAAACTAACACAAAACATCCAATTACTGTGGTGCCATGCTGTACTGTGATACACAGGAAACATCTCATCTCTCACTATGCCATTAAATATGTAGGAAACGGTTAAGCAGGGGCTACTGGTGTGGCGGACAGTTCAGACAATCACATGGATGCACAGGAAATCACATGAAAAGAGAGAAGTGGTGAGGATGACAGGTGATGCACAAGGAGAACACATCACTAAGAATTCCATAACCTCTTACTTTCAAGTCAGAAAACAGTACAAAGTAAAATAAATAATCAATGTATAAAAAATGCATCAGAATCCCAAATACCAAACAAAATTCTCTGCGTAGTGTTTAGTTGTCTTGTGATATCCCTGTGTGTCCTTTGCTGCTTCAGTCTCCATGGCAAGAGTCCAGCGGTGTGTGTGTGTGTGTGCAAACAAATTCTGAGCAGTGTGCTTTTATGACTAGTTGAGTGCAACTCTATTTGCTCTTTAAATGGGTCCCTCCTGATTGAACCTCACATTTCCCTCCTGAGCATGAATTTGAGAAACCTCCAAAACAAAACAAACAAACTAAAAACGATCCAAAACATTCATCAGTTATCAGACCTCCACATCTGGTGGACTTCCACCTCCTCTGGCACAACCAATAGGAGTTCACAGTTCTTCCCTCGAAGCTGGTGACGCAAGAACTTCCTGTAAAATGATCAGAACGATAGCTAGAGAAAAAAAAAAAAGAGCTTGGCATTGAAACTGACTGCTACTTTTCCCTTTAGCATTTAGCACTCACCTCAGTTCATCAGCTGTTCCGATAGCATGAGGACTGCGAAGTTTGGAGTCCAAGTTATAGTAGACTCCTCCCACTTCTCGAACTCCAATCCAGTGTTGCCGCTTGAGGGGCAGTCGCAACGGCCCCCAGCGCAGATTGGATGGCACATTCAAGATGAATCCAGTGACGTTCGGCAGTGCAATGCTGCCGACATCCCTACAGCATAACAAATACATAGGAAAAATGCAAAAAAAAAAAAAATGAATGTGACATCAATTGCACACATCAATCTGTATTCATTTATTAAATAAAAAAACAACAATAAAAAAGAAAAAAGAAAAATGCAATTCATACATACAATGCTCGACTACACCTTTTCCGTGATAAGCAGATTTTTAAAGGGGTCATATGATGCGATTTCAATTTTTCCTTTCCCTTTGAAGTGTCACAAGCTCTTGGTGCATAAAGAAGATCTGTAAAGTTGCAAAGACTAAAGTCT
Source organism: Sinocyclocheilus anshuiensis (assembly GCF_001515605.1). Classification (NCBI taxonomy): domain Eukaryota; kingdom Metazoa; phylum Chordata; class Actinopteri; order Cypriniformes; family Cyprinidae; genus Sinocyclocheilus; species Sinocyclocheilus anshuiensis. The sequence goes on along the minus strand of NW_015542365.1, from coordinate 366,629 downwards.
CAAATCCAAAGAGATATTCTTTATAAAAGTTAACAGTCAACCACGCCTTCCTAAAATGGCTCGTTCTAACACGCCCCCACAT